>NW_026682861.1:0-255309 GCF_029962835.1 Magnolia sinica | reverse complement strand
CAAAATGCTAAATGTTGTGAATGCAATGCAATATGTGGTGTGAATGAAATGACTGAGTTGGAGTGAAGTCGGGATGATAATAAGTAGTATCGCAAGTTATGGGGTCCATCACAAGGAACTTCTATCCAAACCAGTCCCATACCTCATTTAGATAGTCAAACTCAATGTGGTAGGCTCCTGATCTTAGGTTAGTCGCGCGCCCCAACCGAAATCCTGGCCATTGTGAAGGTACACGTAACAAATAGTTGCACACTACTAGCCCGAGTGGATAGTGAATAAATGAATGAATGAATATGCAACTCCTACTCCACAAATCAGTACTGTACATCTTTGAGATCATCACTGGGGTCTAATATACTCTACACCAGCTTGCCGCCCCATCAAGCGCACAACTGGGTAAGTGGAAGAGACCTCACTATCCTCCTGGCCAGTAGTCAGCTAATATCTACCCAGCATGTTAATAGCGGACCCATTCATGAGCTTTTCAAACTCAGCCTAGCTATGCCTACTCCCTCAGGCGGGTAAGTCACACCCCCTCCCAACCGACCATGACACAGTGGGAGACGCGGCCTACTGGTATACGGCTCTCATGCGCTCATATATATCCACTCGATCTCGACGTCGGGGCGTCCTCTGGTACTAAGAGGGTTTAGAAATTTTCACCTAGGGCCATCTATGGCAGCCCGATGCTAGTAACAAATTTTTAGTGTCCCATGTGGCCATCCACGATATGCCTGTGGAGGTTACGGCCCTAATGTCGCTGGGCATATAATAATCACAACACACAATGCAAAATGCATGAATCATACATTCCAGTCATGAATCAATCCTGTGCATACTGTGCGCTCATGTGAGACAATCTCCACCTATCAAGGAGTCTTATAACAACCTGCCCAATGACATATGCAATGGCCAACCACCTCTCATAATAAACATGCAAATGATGCGTATGGGCATAGATCATGATGCTATACTATCACATATTCATAATTAGTATCAATAACTGGCACTGATAATCAGCCTCGATAATAGACATCGACAATTGGCCTCGACAATGTGGACATTTAACTAACATTGCCCCCAAGGAGTGGCCCACATAGAGCCTAACATATAGTGGTCCCATGGTCTCACATAAGGGCCTAATATACAACACCATGGGCCTCACTCAAGAACTTAATACACATCACGATGGGCCCCTCACATGGGCCTAATACATATCATAATGGGCCTTACCCATAGGCCACGAATACATCACAATGAGCCTTGCCCATGGGCCACAAATACATCACAATCGACCTTGCCCATGGGCCATGAATACATTATAATGGGCCCCATCACAGACCTCTTATTCATCACATTATGCCTTAAACACGGGCTGCATATACATCACACAGGCCGAATACACATCACAATGGGCCTCAACTAAGGGTCGTATATACATCATATAGGTCTCAACAATTGGCCTCGGTAATCGAAATTGGCCTTAACAATCGGAATCGACACTCGGAATCGGCCTCGATACTTGACCTCGACAATCAAAATCGGCCTCAACAATCAAAATTCACACTCAGAATCGGCCTCGATACTCGGTCTCGACAATCAGGATCGGCCTATACAATCGGCCTCGACAATTGTAATCAGCCTCGATACTCGGCCTCGACAATTGGAATCGGCTTATAATATCGGTCTCGACAAATCAGAATCGGTCTCAATACTTGGCCTCGACAATCAGATTCGACCTATACAATCGACCTCAACAAATCGGAATCGGCCTCGATACTCGGCCTCGACAATCGGAATTGGCCTCGACATATCAGAACCGACCTCGATACTCGGCCTTGACAATTGGAATCGGCATATATAATCGGCCTCAACAAATCAAAATTGGCCTATACAATTGTCCTTAACAAATCGGAATTAGCCTCGATACTCGACCTCGACAGTCGGAATCAACCTATATAATCGACCTCGACAAATCAGAATCGGCCTATACAATTGGCCTCGATAAATTAGAATCGGCCTATACAATCGGTCTTGACAAATCAGAATCGGCCTTAATACTCAGCCTCAATAATTAGAATCGACCTCGATACTTGGCCTCGACAATCTGCCGAACAAGGCCTAAGGGAAGGTCACAATGTGGACATCTAACCATCATCGCTCGTCAATGTGGACATTTAACCAACATTACTCCCAAGGGATGGCCCTAATAGGGCCAAACATATAGTGGGCCCATGGCCTCACACAAGAGCCTCATACACAATACAAAGGGCTACATACAATCTTAATGGGCCTCATATCTGGGCCTTAAATACATTATAATACGCCTTATATAAAACACATCGAGGCGGGCCCTACACATATCAAATGGGCCCCAACAGATGGACAATGTACCTGCTGTACACACATCAAGGTGAGCCGCATAAGTGGATGGCATAGATGAAACACGTATAACGTGGTGGGCCCTGCGATTACACAGTAGATGGGCCCACCATCCAGTAAGCTGGATGGTGCAGAATTATACAACACATACATAATGGTGACCCAACATCTCTCGTGGTTGGACGGAATAGATACAACACGTACATCACGTTGGGCCCACGTCCCATGGACAGTGCAAATAAAATATGTACATCATAATGGGCCCATATGTACATCACATTGGGCCATATTCCATGGACCCCAAACACATCAAGTGAGCCGCATCACTTAGCCCTCAAATTCATCACAATAGGCCTTATCACTTGGGCCTAATATATATCACAATAGGCCTAATCATTTGAGATGGAAATATATCACAATGGGCCACGGCATATGGGCTAGAATTACATTACAATGGGCCTTGCTAAATGGGCTTTAAATACAGAATAGGTGGGCTTTATATAATACAGGTGGGCTCGCCGGATGTTACAAAGAACAGACAGTGTCCTAGATACACATTACAGTGGGCTTGTTAGGCGGCCCATGTCCTTAAAAATAGATGGACAGTGTGTGTATAACACATATAAATCATGGTGGATCTCACAAGTTAATAGGGCCCATAGCCCTACTGGTATAATGGATGGGTGCTTCGTATACGACACATACATCATGGTGGTCCCTCATCCCAAATAACGGTCGGTGTGGATGAATCACATACATCGCAGTGGTCCCACGTGACACACTGATGACGATCAGCACTGCCCAAACATTGTCCATATAAATCAGCATTATCTGGACACTATCCAGCTCATCAGCACAGTCAAAATATCATCCAACACGTGTGGATGAAGCAGATACATCACAGTTGGCCCCACAACACCGTCCAGAGATGGACAGTGTGGGCATAAAATACATACATCAAGGTAGGGCCCACCATAACATATATTCTCCATCCAATCTGGTCATAAGGTCACAAGACCTAGATTAAGAAGGAAAACAAATTTCATATTTATCCAAAGCTTCCCTAACCCAAAAAGGGTTTCAAGGGTAGCCACTGTTTGCATCATGGTCCACCTGATAGATAGCGTCAATATAGAATAAATACAACAGGGGTGGGTCCCACCATGTAGACCTGCTGGACAACTGGGATATATAACAAATCATTAAGGTAGGCCCCATGGCTACTGACGTCATAGTAGCAGCTGTAACTGTTGGGCCCAGCAGAGGAACACTGTGGTTGAAACAGATGAACGGCGTGGAGAATACATACATCGCGACTGGCCCCACCATCCTTCCACTGGACAGTAAGGACAAGACATCATGGTGGGCCCCATGTCCATGTGTGGACGGTGTGAGTGGGGCACATACATCACGTGTGGGGCTACACAGATGGACAGCGTACATCACACATCACAGTGTGATTTCTACTACACCATCTAGACATCTCTGGACGGTGGAAATATAAAATACATGCATCTAGTTGGGTCCCACATGCCACATGCAGCATGCCTAGCATGCTTAGCACATGCAGCACCGTCCCAGTAGACAGTGCAGATATACACATCTTGGTGGGGGTTCACATGGACGGCTGGATGATGCACATCCATCGTGGTGGCCCACGGATCTACTGACATCCATCCAGTAGCCGTATGCTGCTAGGACCCACTGTCCACATGGATGGCATAATACATATCTCAAGGTGGACCCCACCCTCACACATGTAGCACGCGTGAGGTGGGTCCCACACCCAAAAAAAGGATGGGCAGAGGGGATAAAATATGTAGATCATGGTGGATTCAGCCAACGCTGTCCAAACAAATGGACGGTTGGAATACAACATATACATCATGAGGGACCCACAGGGCTAGCTGACATCATCAGCTATGAAGCTGGTGAGGTATACCAGCCAACCTGCTTCTCTAATGGTGGGTTCCCACGTTAGTGTGGCCCACCAAAGTTCTAAATTAAGCTGGTATTTGTTTTTCCCTTTCATTAAGGCTGTCCACACGGACTGGCAGCAAAGTGGGTCCCACAATCAGATGGTTTGGATCATCATACCATATCACAGGTGGGCCACACACAAAAGGAGAGAGAGAAAGAAGGAGAAAAGAGAGAAATAGAGAGGGAGAAAGAGAGCACGGTGGAGATGGGAGGGACCCCGCCACTATGGGTCCCTCTAAATACAATGCATACATCAAGTGGGTCCCATTACAAGTGAGCCTTAAATTAAAAAAAAATGAGATGATGAACACCCACCTTTGATCTTCTCTTCTTCCACCAAAGCATTCTAAAGTTCCAAGGAAAGAGTTTCAATGGTGGAGATGAAGCTTGGATGGTGGGATTGGGTTGTATGAAGGTGAGCCACACTAACTCTCTCATGGAGCTTAGACGATTGCTGTAACGCCCTGAAATTCGGGGGTCGAGCATAACTCAGCTCCCGAGTTCCAAAACATCACTTATGCAACATAATTAATGAATGATGTATGTTGACTGTATTAGCACATAAACATGGGATAGATTAAGCCAAAACGCAGATATGATTCAGGGATAAGTGAATAAAGCAAGCGGAAGACTTATAGTAAAATATGTGTACAAGTGTAAGTCCCTGAATTACATATACAACCAGATCGTGTAAGAGTGTTATTTATCAAAATTATAAGTACAAGTTACATCATTTCAGTTCCCAAAATAGTCATCCCATAGGTCCCGCGCAACTGACCGAGGCTCGCTAGAACCCGTCTCGAAAATCGCATATAGAGAGAAGGCCTGCATCGTCATCCAGCCTCTCCGCTCGCCTCGACGCCGTCGCATCCACATCTCTGCAACATCGGGGCCTAAGACAGTCTGGTGGGTGTGAAACACCGCCCTGAAACGTGGGAGTGAGTGATCAACTCAGTGGAACAATAAGGCACGGGTTAACATGCTCGCAGGTCAAGCAAACCGGAATGCTACAGCAGGACAAGTACATAAATCCTAAGTACTCGTGTTAATGCAGGTATGAATGCAAGATGATGCGGGCCCTCACGCGTCCACCCTCCGCGTCTTCATCTTACGTTACGCATGACATCGCCTCAAAGTGCGCCACATCTACAAAGCACATGCAAATGCGGTGCATGGATATGATTACCAAGTTGTTATTAGTCCAATTCATACAGCAGGATTGGGAAGCTAAGATACCTTCCTCATATCACCATCCAAACAGTGATCCATACTCGGGTCGTCATTCCTAGACATCTCCTACGATCAGATAGTTGAGGTCGTAGCACAGGGCTCGTCACCAATCAATGCACGCCTTTCATGCCCTTACTACCACCGATCGGCTCGTCACCTCCTTGCGGTATCCGGTATGCTCGAGGTCACTACAAAGGGCTCGTCACCAATCAATGTAGGCCGACAACGACGAATATAGTGTCCCATACCACCATAATCGGCTCACGAGTTTAGTTGCTCACTTTGGTCACTACGGGAGGCTCGTCACACCAGAGTAGGCCGACAGCTCGACCACTGTGTCCCATACCACCATGTCCGGCTCATGAGTCTTAGCGGATCAGGTACCATGGTTATTAGGATTTCACTGGTAAGTTCGGTACCCTAGATTCAAGCAGTAGCGTCCATACATGGTTAACATACATCGGACAATCGGGTTAGTTGACGAACTCGACTAGCACGAGCGCACGTTGAATTGAACGACATAGAGTGCGCAAACACTCCGCGTGGCCAAACCACTGCCGCCAACTCTAATACGACTCGGGTTCGTCTAATGCGTCTCACGTGGCGAAAGCAATCTCAACCACGACCAAAGGGTCAATTACCGATTTCCTGGACTAAGGCATAGTCCCAAACATCCTACACTACGACAGATATTCATATGGAATGTAAAACAGTAATGGAACAACCACTCAAATCATGGTGCATACACATCAAGAATATCAATTTAACATAAATGTAAGCATAGGAATGCTTGAATTTAAATAACTTGGAATGTAAATGCATAAGGGAAATCATGCGCATCCATAGAAGTATTGAGAATCACTTCTCAACGCCTGCATTTAGTGTAATCAGTTACACGTAGATCATTCATGCATCTCTACAAACACTTAGCATCCATGGAACAACATACATGACGCATGTTGAAATACATGCACTTAGACAATTCCTTCTTCCAAGGAGTTGTCATACATGCATCTAGCATACATACATGACCAAAAATCATGGCAAACATAAGTGCATATTTTATACGTATACGGTACTTTATAAATACACTTAGAATACACAAATCTCAACATAGCACATGCATATCAAGAAAGCAATGTAAACATAACATTTGACATGTGAAATCTCATCCATAACAAGAATAAATCACTAACTGGGATTGAAAGCCTTGAAAACCATAACCTATACACTTAAAGTCCGCACCTTAAGCGAAGAAAGAATAGCCGAACTGATTTAGACGAGTTGTCTTCGTCAACGGCGCAAGAATACCCTAAAATAAGGATAGAAATGAGATACAACAACACCAAGTCTAATCTAAGCTCTAACACAGGTTAGGGTTAGGTTAACTTACCCCAAAAGAACTCAGAATCGTCAGAGGAACGATTCAAAGTAAAGGTTCAAAGGTGAAGAAGAACAAGGAAGAATCAAGATGATTCACCAACCAATCTCTCTCACTAACTCTCTCTTTTCCACTCTCTTTCCAAGCTAGGGTTAGAGAAAATTCGTATGGAAATGAGAGCTAGGGTTTAAGGACTATATATAGGCCTTAAAATGATGGAAATAACCCCAGGGTCAAGGTATACTTAGGTTATAACCAAAGTACGCCTTTCTCGATCCAACGAAGCACTTCTGGTGGGCCTATAACCACGAAAGGTCGGACTTAAGCTCACTGACCATGGATCTAGGTCAGGCTGAGTTTTCGTACCGACCGGCTCTTCAGATCAGCCGTGGCGGACCACACTCAATTCAACGGTCACGGAATCTCGATCAGGTCCACAAGCACAAGGACATGCCTGGGCCACCTTCCCTGATCAGAGGGTGAAATTGGGTCAGAATCCAACGGTCAGATAGCTTAAAATCGTCGCGCAAGCGACACGACTCAGATTTCATAAAAAGCTTATTAAATTCCAACCGTTCTCACACTCTTCACTCCGAACTCAACCAAATCGACCCAGAACATCAGATCGACTTGATTTTCGAGGTGAAGACCAAGCCCAACTCAGTGACCGCAACAGCCTAAGATCATCGCCATCGGACTTTCGATGCGCGGTCTAGGTCCGATCCAGATCTTCCAAAAAATCCCCAGAACGACTGGATTTAGCGATGGATCCCAGATTTCAGAGTAACGTAGCGCTCACTAATCTGCACGTTTAGAGCCATGCAGATACAATTTAAAGTGATTGATGCGAATTTCACAAGCAATCAAGTAAAGCGCTAATTACCCCAAAAACAACTACTTAAGGAAAGATTAGCACAAAAATTCCAAGGTCGTTACAATCTACCCCCCTTAAAGAAAATTTCGTCCTCGAAATTCATACCTTCATATAATCCTCGAGGATCAGAGGGTAGGTCTTCCTGACCTCAGAAAAAGATTCCCAAGTAGCATCTCCTACGCCATGATGCGACCATAACACCTTCACAAGAGGGATAACCTTGCTACGCAGCACCTGCTCCTTTCTATCCAGAATACGCGTCGGTCGCAGTACATAAGTGGCATCCTCACTTAACTGCACTTGCTCCCAACTGATAATATGCGAAGGATCAGGAACGTACTTCTTCAGCATAGAGATATGAAATACGTTATGCACGCCCGCAAGAGGTGTGGGCAAAGCAAGGCGGTAAGCTACCGCTCCCACTCGATCCAGAACTTGAAATGGACCAATAAATCTCGGCGTCAGCTTCCCCTTCTTACCGAACCGCAAAACTCCCTTCATAGGAGAGACCTTCAGAAAAACATGATCTCCCACTACGAACTCAAGCGGTCGACGCCTCGTATCCGCATAACTCTTCTCTCTGCTGTCAGAAGTCGGCGTCGAATGATGTCGACCTTCTCTGAAGTCACCTGCACCAACTCGGGCCAAGCAAACTACGCTCACCAATTTCGCCCAACAATGTGGTGCTCGAACGGGCGACCATACAACGCCTCGAAGGGAGCCATGCCGATACTCGCATTGAAACTATTATTATACGCGAACTCGGTGAGGCACAATCATCCCAACTGTCTTTGAAATCCAAAACACAAGCTCGCAACATATCCTCCAGGACTTGATTCACGCGCTCCGTCTGCCCATCTGTTTGCGGATGAAACGCGGTGCTGAACTTCAGTTTCACACCCATCGCTTCCTGGATACGAGTCCAGAAGATAGATGTAAAACGCGTGTCTCTATCAGACACAATCTCCAGGGGAACTCCATGCAGACGCACTATCTCCTTGATATACAACCTAGCCAACTCGTCTGCAGAGTAAGTGACTCTGATCGGTAAGAAATGCGCCGACTTCGTTAATCGATCGACGATCACCCAAATAGAGTCAAATCCCTTTCTCGTCCTCGGCAACCCGGAAATAAAATCCATAGAGATGAAATCCCACTTCCATTCAGCTATGGGCATGGGCTGCAACAACCCAGGAGGTCGGCGATGCTCTGCCTTGACCTGCTGGCACGTGAGACAACGAGAAACAAATTCAGCAATCTGGACCTTCATATTATCCCACCAATAAGACCTCTTCATATCCTGATACATCTTCGTGCTACCTGGATGCATCGCAAGCTTAGAACTATGGGCTAACTCGAGAACCTCACGTCTCAAGTCAGGGATGTCAGGAACACATAACCGGCCACGAAAACGTAGGCCCCCATCAGAACTAACACTCCAGTCGGAGTTCTCATCTGTACCAACCCGCTGCCTCATCTTCACCAAAAGCTCATCATCTGCCTGAGCTGCAACGATCCTCTCGTCGATAACGGGCTGTACACGAATGTGTGCGATAACCTCATACGGCTCAACCACCGTAAGCTTCTGCTCAAAATCGCGCACGAACTCCAACATCTCCCACTCTGCTATCATCAGCGGAGCCGCAAACTCCAAAGCCTTCTTGCGACTCAACGCATCTGCCACAAGGTTCGCCTTACCAGGATGGTAAGAAACATCGAACTTGAAGTCCTTCAATGTTTCTATCCATCTGCGCTGCCTCATATTCAAATCACGCTGCGTGAAAATATACTTAAGGCTCTTGTGGTCGCAAAAGAGCTCGAACTCCTCACCATAGAGGTAATGTCTCCAAAGCTTTAATGCGAAGATGACATCTGCTTTCCAAGTCGTGCGTAGGGTAATTCTCTTCGTGTTTCCTTAATTGGCGAAGCATAAGCAATCACCCCTGTCCTTCCGCATAAGGACACAACCCAGAACAACGCGAGAGGCGTCGGTATATATAATATACTTAACCCCTTGCTCGCAATACTAGCACAGGGCGGACGTCAACTTGTCCTTCGGTCTGAAAAGCTAACTCCGCCTGCTCACTCCAAGCAAACTTCAAATCCTTCCGTGTCATCTGCGACAACGGGCAATCTTCGAGAAGTCCTGAATAAAGCGTCGATAATATCCTGCAAGGCCAAGAAAACTCCTCACCTCAGTAACTGAACCAGGCTGCTTCCAGTCCTGCACTGCAGCTACCTTGGCAAGGTCGACGGCTATACCTTCCTTGGACACCACATGTCCCAGGAACTTGACTTCCTCTTTCCAGAAATCACACTTCTTGATCTGTGCGAAAAGCTGATGCTCCCTAAGAGTACCCATATCCTCTCTTAAGTGCTCATCGTGCTCTGCCCGGCTAGCCGAATAATTAAAGATGTCATCTATACATACAATGACGAATCGAAACAGGATAGGCCGTTATACCCTGTTCATGAGATCCATGAACACGGCCGGTGCGTTCGTCGAACGACATCACAAGGAACTCATAATGACCGGCCGGTCCTAAGCGTCTGCACGTCCCCATCCTTGACGCGCAATTGATGATACTGACCGCAGATCAACCTTCGAAAAGTACCGTGCCCCCTTCAACCGATCAAACAGATCATCAATCCCGGGCAAGGGGTACTTATTCTTCACAATTACTAGTTCAAACTGCGATAATCAATACACAATCGCAAGGAACCATCCTTCTTCTTCACAAACAGAACAGGTGCTCCCCAAGGAGACACACTGGGCCGAATAAAACCCAATTCTAGCAAACCATCTATCCGCTTCCTCAACTCCTCCATTTCACTCGGAGGCATCCGATAGGTGGGTAAAGAAATGGGCGCCGCACCAGGCATAAGATCGATAGCAAAATCAATCTCACGCTGAGGAGGTAATCCAGGAATCGACTCAAACACATCTTCAAACTCCTGAACTACCGGCGTACTAACCAACGCCGACTCGGCCGAACTCTCCAACAGAGAAGAATAAAAATCAATACGAATAGGGTAACTGACCTGAACTGGGAAAGTAACAATCTCGCCCTCAGGTCCATGGATCGTCACTGATCTCGCTTCACAATCAATCTCAGCTCGCATCCTCGTGAGCCAATCCATACCCATAATAACATCGTAGTGATAAAGCGGTGCGACTAGCAAATCAACACGGATCGATCCACTTCCCAGATCGACCAAACAATCCATACAACGCTTGCCCAAGGCAGAGGACATCCCCGTAGCGGTAGTAAGCGTCACTCCAGGCATAGGAACAGATCTCAAACCCAAACGCCTAACTGCCGCATAAGAAATAAGAGAAGTAGTGGACCCTGTATCCACTAACACAGAAACGGGAATACCTTCTATATGCGCTGTCACCTCAAAGGACCTCGGCACCAAGTCAGACATAGGCGCTTCAGCTGAAAGCGCATGAACACGAGCCTGCTGCTGACGATTCGGCGGAGGAACCATGGGCCGCTGAGGTGGCCTGAAACCAGGAACTGCAGGTCTGAAGGATGGATGAGCTGGCGCTGATCGAAGAGGAGGAGGAGAAATCACCTGAGGCATCGGACGGCTAACCCTCTGCGGTGGAGTAAAACCACCTGCTCGCATACGGGAAAAGCAAAAACGGTCCAAGTGCCCAACCTTCCCACAATAAGAACATCTCAGATCAGCTCTCATCTGCTGAGCGGGCGGCGCTGAACGCCTAGGAGGAGAATCAACACGCGGCCTCTTGCCAAGGAAAGGTGCACCCTGGAAATCCGGTCTCGGCCTAGGAGGCATCGGTGCTCGCATGCGGGACGCTCTATCTCCGTCCTGCTCTGCTCGCAAGGACATGCTCACTAGCTCCGCATATGAAGAAATGCTGGCACAGCAAATCTTCGATCGGATCTCAGGTCGCAGCCCCTCAGAAAAACGCCGCATCCTCATCGGCTGATCACCCAGGATCAAAGGAACATACCGCCCCAACTCAGTAAACCGGTTCTCATACTCCGTAACCGACAACCCTCCCTGGCGGAGGCGAAGGAACTCACTCTCCTTCTCATGTCGGTACGTCACCGGGAAATACTTCTCGTGGAAGCGCGCCTCAAACGCCTGCCACGACCACACGAAGTCCTCCTCGACAGTGCGAAGCACACTGTCCCACCACAAACTGGCCTCCTTCTCAAACATGAAGGTGGCAAGCTCAACCTGCTCGACCTCAGAGCAGTGCAACGGCCTCAGCATCTTAGAGATGCGGTCAATCCAATACTCGGCCTCCTCGGGTCTGTGAGAACCCGCAAAAGTAGGAGGTCTCAAGCGCTGGAATCGCTCGAATGTGCCGCTGGCACTAACACTGGCACTGGCACTCCCAGATGGAGGCATAGGTGAAACAGGTGGAGTCGCCCCTACTGACTGAGCAAAGATGCCAGCCATGGAGGAGAGGAACTCCTGCTGCTGCTGCTGCTGCTGCTGCTGATACTGCTGCTGCTGCATCAACAACATCATCTGCTCAAACCTATCAACAGGTGAAGCAGAAGAAGGTGCATGGCTCGGCTCAGGAACCGAGGGTGTGACTGGAGGAGCCATAGGTGTCGACCCAACACCAGCACGAGATGGACCCGCCTGCGGATCTGAATGGCTATCGCTCAAGGGAGGAACCCCCTCAAGCGACTCAATCAGAGAAAGACGGGCCGAAGTCTTCGAACCCTTAGGAGGCATCCCTACATTAAATCAAAGGATGCAACCTGTCAGATTCTAAGTCACATAATCCATCCACACAACAACAACACAGCACAACACCAAAACAAACCACATGCATTCCATTAACCAAAATCGTCGCAATACAAGTAGTGCAGCAATACATGAATCACGACTAGGAAAGCATGAAAACAACAACATCTAACACTACAAACAACCACAACTACTACAACCACTAACAGCTACCACACTACAACAACTCCAACTACAAGCCAACAACGGCTACACACAGAAAGAAACACCAAACAAAGCAAAGACGGCCACGACGATGCTACTCGTCGGAGTCAGGAGACGGAGGCGGAGCACCCTTATCCTGCAAGCAACACAGGATAGACTTCAAAGTCCGGGACATCTTCTTGAACTTGTGCTTAACCAAGCCTCGAAGATCCACCATCTCCTGGCGTAAAGCAGCTTGCCCTTCTTCAAGCCGTGTAAGACGGGCATCTCTGGCAACCTGCTCTGGCACCACAGGAGGAGAGCGATCACTCGAATCCTGTGCCCCAATCTCTTCCTCGTCTTGCTCTGCTTCTTCCTCAGACTCCGCACCACCTTCAGCATAACTCTCATCATCACTCTCAGACCCGGCCTCACCCTCAGAGGCAAGCCGACCAGAACCAACCTCCATCAGCTTAAGGGTCCTCAAGTTGATATAGCGAACAGGGACCGGCTTCTCAGCTCCAAGCCTATAGCCAAACTCATGTGCGATCTTGCAAATGAGGCGGCCAAAGGGAAGAGACTCGGTCCGTCTACTCGAACGAGCGATGAGAATAATCTGACGCAGGACGTACGTCGGCACACACAACTTCGCATCCTGCCCCACCTGATATAGAAAATCTACCATCAGGCGCGTACACTCGCTGCGGTTGCTCCACCTGGGATACACATTGAACGTAAAGATGTGGTGAAGCAAACGGAAGTCGTCCGTCATGTGAGAAGCCAAAAGACTCCTATTCGGCTGCCATTCGACCAGACGACCACACAAGGATCGGGTGCGACGATCCCTCTCGCGCATACTGTCCACATTCTTCTCGCTGGCATGCACTTCCCCAAGTGGCACCTTCAAGAGTCGGGATATCAAAGCAACATTGACAATTCCAACTCGACCGCTACCACAGGGAATCTTGAACTGCAGAGGATCCAGCGAAGGCTCTAGAATGTTGGCATAGAAGGCCCGAACAGTGCTAGCATTCGCGCGATACTCGCCTTCGAACAAGGGACCCCAACCAGCCCCTTCTAGGCGCTCCAACAAAAGGAACTCTCCAAAGAGCCGCGGATCAACATGAGCCTCAAAAAGGACTCTACGCCCCTCATAGACTCCATGCGACAATTCCGCCAACAAGGTCCTACTGACAGGAGCTCGAGGATCGAGGTCCCGCTTCGTCTGGAACTCGCGCGTGGCGGACGTGCTAGCGGCGGCACCTCTCGGCCTCCGTGCACGGGTTGGGCGGCTCGGCCCGGCTTCATCCACGGGCGCTCTCTTCTTCCCCATCAAGGAAAGAAGGGAAGAAATGGAAAAGATGGCCGTCACAATCTCAAAGAGGGCCATGAGAAATGAGAGAAAGAGAGAAATAGGAAGATGGTGAAGCTTCCACACAACTATGAGCCAAAAAGGGAATGAAAGGGCTCAAATGAGAGGGAAAAATGGAGAAATCAGCAATGGAATAGAAGATTTGAGAATGGGGTGATGGGTTTGCACGAAAATGGAAGGAAGATGAAGATTTGGGAGAGATTTGGGAGAGTTTGGAGAGGTTGTTGAAGAAAAGGAGAGCTTGGAAGAGGGTTTTGTAAAGGAAATAGGTAAAAGGAGTGGTTTTAAAGTGAAACCCGTGGAGGGGTGGGCCACACAAGCCTCATGGACGATCGGCCCGCGTCGGCCCGGCCCGCCTGGCCCGCCGACCGGCGATCCCTCGCCGAACCGGCGATGGCATCGCCGGTCTCTGGACATATCGGCGATGCCTCGCCGATTTGGCGAGGTCCTCCTGGTCCTCCTTGGTCCAAATGATGTGGTTCCCCCCCTGGGTCCCACGGAAAATGCCCCGATTGGCCCCTTGTGTAATTTGAAGTTTATCGGGTCATTCTGACAGAAATCTGATACAAACAGCGATTTCTGGAAGGTTTAAAAATGAATAATGGGAGGGTAGACCATCTACACTCATTAATAGAGGGTCTAGAACAGGTTTCGGGTCGCTGTGTGTGATCAGGTAAGGGTACAGACTCGATCTCGGCAAAGGTTTTCAGGAAACTTTCGCCGATAGAAACTACGAGCACAAACACAAAGCGATGATAGACCCGCACCCAAATACACACTAAAGTGGTGACAACGTGCGGTGTGTGACCATAACCCAGTCGGTTTAATCCAGATCATGCTCGATACCAACTTGTAACGCCCGAAATTCGGGGTCGAGCATAACTCGGCTCCCGAGTTCCAAAACATCACTTATGCAACATAATTAATGTATGATGTATGTTGCTTGTATTAGCACATAAACATGGGATAGATTAAGCCAAAACGCAGATATGATTCAGGATAAGTGAATAAAGCAAGCGGAAGACTTATAGTAAAATATGTGTACAAGTGTAAGTCCTTGAATTACATATACAACCAGATCGTGTAAAAGTGTTATTTATCAAAATTATAAGTACAAGTTACATCATTTGATTCCCAAAATAGTCATCCCATAGGTCCCGCGCATCCGACCGAGGCTCGCTAGAACCCGTCAGCTGCATATAGGAGAAGGCGGCCTCGTCGTCATCCAGCTCCGCTCTCTGCCTCAGACGTCGCATCCACATCTGCAACATCAGGGCCTAAGACAGAGTCTGGTGGGTGTGAAACACCGCCCCAGAAACGTGGGAGTGAGTGATCAACTCAGTGGAACAATAAGGCACTGGTTAACATGCTATCAGTTCAATCAAACAGTAATGATAAAGCAGGACAATTAAATAAATCCTAAGTACTCTTGTTAATGCAGGTATGAATGCAATATGATGCGTGCCCTCACGCGTACACCCTCAGCGTCTTCATCTTACGTTACGCATGACATCGCCTCAAAGTGCGCCACATCTACAAAGCACATGCAAATGCGGTGCATGGATATGATTACCAAGTTGTTATTAGTCCAATTCATACAGCAGGATTGGGAAGCTAAGATACCTTCCTCATATCACCATCCAACAGTGATCCATACTAGGGTCGTCAATCCTAGACATCTCATACGATCATATAGTTGAGGTCGTAGCAAAGGGCTCGTCACCAATCAATGCACGCCTTTCATGCCCTTACTACCACCGATCGGCTCGTCACCTCCTTGCGGTATCCGAGGTATGCTCGAGGTCACTACAAAGGGCTCGTCACCAATCAATGTAGGCCGACAACGACGAATATAGTGTCCCATACCACCATAATCGGCTCACGAGTTTAGTTGCTCACGGTCACTACGGGAGGCTCGTCACCCAGCGTAGGCCGACGGCCGACCACGGTGTCCCATACCACCATGTCCGGCTCATGAGTCTTAGCGGATCGTGTACCATGGTTATTAGGATTTCACTTTGGTAAGTTCGGTACCCTAGATTCAAGCGATAGCGTCCATACATGGTTAACATACATCGGACAATCGGGTTAGTTGACGAACTCGACTAGCACGAGCGCACGTTGAATTGAACGACATAGAGTGCGCAAACACTCCGCGTGGCCAAACCACTGCCGCCAACTCTAATACGACTCGGGTTCGTCTAATGCGTCTCACGTGGCGAAAGCAATCTCAACCACGACCAAAGGGTCAATTACCGATTTCCTGGACTAAGGCATAGTCCCAAACATCCTACACTACGACAGATATTCATATGGAATGTAAAACAGTAATGGAACAACCACTCAAATCATGGTGCATACACATCGGAAGAATATCAACTTAACATAAATGTAAGCATAGGAATGCTTGAATGTAAATACATTGGAATGTCAATGCATAAGGAAATCATGCGCATCCATAGAAGTATTGAGAATCACTTCTCAACGCCTGCATTTAGTGTAATCAGTTACACGTAGGTCATTCATGCATCTCTACAAACACTTAGCATCCATGGAACAACATACATGACGCATGTTGAAATACATGCACTTAGACAATTCCTTCTTCCAAGGAGTTGTCATACATGCATCTAGCATACATACATGACCAAAAATCATGGCAAACATAGGTGCGTATTTTATACGTATACGGTACTTTATAAATACACTTAGAATACACAAATCTCAACATAGCACATGCATATCAAGAAAGCAATGTAAACATAACATTTGACATGTGAAATCTCATCCATAACAAGAATAAATCACTATCTGGGATTGAAAGCCTTGAAAACCATAACCTATACACTTAAAGTCCGCACCTTAAGCGAGGAAAGAATAGCCGAACTGATTTAGACGAGTTGTCTTCGTCAACGGCGCAAGAATACCCTAAAATAAGGATAGAAATGAGATACAACAACACCAAGTCTAATCTAAGCTCTAACACAGGTTAGGGTTAGGTTAACTTACCCCAAAAGAACTCAGAATCGTCAGAGGAACGATTCAAAGTAAAGGTTCAAAGGTGAAGAAGAACAAGGAAGAATCAAGATGATTCACCAACCAATCTCTCTCACTAACTCTCTCTTTTCCACTCTCTTTCCAAGCTAGGGTTAGAGAAAATTCGTATGGAAATGAGAACTAGGGTTTAAGGACTATATATAGGCCTTAAAATGATGGAAATAACCCCAGGGTCAAGGTATACTTAGGTTATAACCAAAGTACGCCTTTCTCGATCCAACGAAGCACTTCGGTGGGCCTATAACCACGAAAGGTCGGACTTAAGCTCAGACCATGGATCTAGGTCAGGCTGAGTTTTCGTACCGGCCGGCTCTTAGATCAGCAGTGGCGGACCACACTCAATTCAACGGTCACGGAAACTCGATCAGGTCCACAAGCACTAGGATATGCCTGGGCCAACCATCCTGATCAGAGGGCGAAATTGGGTCAGAATCCAACGGTCAGATAGCTTAAAATCGTCGCGCAAGCGACACGACTCAGATTTCATAAAAAGCTTATTAAATTCCAACCGTTCTCACACTCTTCACTCCGAACTCAACCAAATCGACCCAGAACATCAGATCGACTTGATTTTTGAGGTGAAGACCAAGCCCAACTCAGTGACCGCAACAGCCTAAGATCATCGCCATCGGACTTTCGACGCGCGGTCTAGGTCCGATCCAGATCTTCCAAAAATTCCCCAGAACAACTGGATTTAGCGATGGATCCCAGATTTCAGAGTAACGTAGCGCTCACTAATCTGCACGTTTAGAGCCATGCAGATACAATTTAAAGTGATTGATGCGAATTTCACAAGCAATCAAGTAAAGCGCTAATTACCCCAAAAACAACTACTTAAGGAAAGATTAGCACAAAAATTCCAAGGTCGTTACAATTGCTCTCATGGTGGCTTGCTTGAAAATGGAGAGAGAATGAGAGAGAGAGAAGAGATGCGAGAGAAGTGATGGGAGAGAGGGATGGGTGAAAAGTGATGGAGTGATAGGTGTACTTGACATATATGGATTATTTTAACTTTGGGGTTGCTTAGGGATGGGGTGTTGTACTTGACATGTGAGGTGATTGATGGGACATGTTGTAGAGATTCTCTTGGGTTTGTAAACATGCGGCGTTTTCTCGAACTGAACGCGAGCCCACATCTCCTGGCCCGGGTATTGCATCGACGTGCGAGATGCGGCATCGGAACCGCGACGACGGCACGGTCGCACTAGTACAAGTCTCGGGTCAAGCCGACTCAGATCGATAGGATGTAACTCAGGGATGCACATAACTGCTATCTACGCATCGCGGGTTGTCAGAATACAATCAGGAAGACTGCGGAAGCCTACGGAACGGTATGGGCTAGGATACGGGTCTCACACCACACGACTGGTCATGTGAGTCCAGATTATTCGCTGAATGAGTCGAGCACTATTCACACGATTGGTCGAGCACTATTCACATGACTGGTCGAGCGGTTTCCAGGACTGGTCGTAGACCAACAGAAAAATTCTAAAAATTCATAACAAATCCTGGACTGGTCGAGAAAATACTAAGATGGGTTGAGCCAATGCTAGGGCTAGTTGAAAGAATAGAATTTTACACTTATAAATGACCAAAATGACCAACCGAAAGTATGAAATGATCTAAGGTCAATCATACCTTACTTGTGAGATAGAACATATGAATACTTAATCTTTTGATTACTTCAGTAGCTTTAATTTTTGCGATCTTCAAAGCTTGAACTCGACATACCGAACACAATTTTCAACTAGGTCTTGAGTTCTTGGACTTTTCTAGTTCCATCTTGAACCACAATGTTCTTGAAAACTTTGTCTTCACTCAATATATGTAAGTCTTCACTTTCTTCCAGTTTGAAGATCTTGGTAAGTTCGTTGTAGATATCGGCAAGATAGATTCAGCACGAATAGAACGAATGCCAAATATTCAATGTGAACATATGCACAAGCTAGATACAAATCAAGATACAAACTTGAATTGGTTTATCACACAAAAATTTGACATTACTTAGGGTTTATCAACATAACACTTTCAATCTCCCCCTTTGTCAAATTTGTGACAAAACCAAAATTATAATATACAATAGATATTTAAACAATACATTGCACAAACATGTTATGATATATGCACAATAATCAACTCTCCCCCTTAATCCACTACTCTCTACAAAAAATAAATAAATAAATCTCATCATATCATATCCTCATATCATTCAATATTCTCCCCCTTTTTTGTCACAACATGATAAAGAAAGTGAATAAGGATAAATGAAGTGAATAAGAGAGCATGTAGAATTAGTAACTACTCATCCAAATCAAATAAAACAAAGTATCTAAGTTGAATAGATAAGAGTTTGAACAAAATTATCCAAGCAGTCATAGGAAAAAGAGTTAGAATAAAGTTATTACATAAACCATCAAACAAAATAAAACTAATCAAATTCTGAAGAGGGTGCAGGAATAGATGGATCAATTTGATGTAAACCGTTATTAATGTGCCTCATATATTTGCGCATATAAGAAAATTGAGAATCCTAAGTTACACGAATCTGAGCCACCTATTCCTCAAGATTATGCAACCTCTCATCAAAATCAAAAGGCTGATAATCAGGGTCAGCCTCAGAATCTGATTCAAGTTCATTAAATAAATGATCCATATTGACATCTTCTTGACGTAAAGCATCAGCCTCTTCAGCTTCTTCATCTCCTTTAGCATTCCCATCAACTTGACCAGGTGTCAAGTTTAAGTTCATCTTATTGATATTAAAATTGTTAAATGGACAGAGATTAATAGAACCTTATCTAACAGGCATAGCTACCAAAGCACGAGTAGCTAAAGCAGTCATAAGATAAGCGAAAGGAATATTGCTATGATGAGGATGAAGACGAAACTGAATAATATGATGAAAGATAAGAGAAGGAAGACAGATATGGATACCAGATACAACTGAATGCATAATGCGGGCCATAAAAGTGGTCAGCTCAATCATGTTACCTGAGCAAGGATAGACATTCAAAATAAAAATCTGATGCAAGACCCCGTATTTGGGCAACATATATTTAGAACTGAGCACAGTACCACTGTTCCATTCCACATTCGTGTTATAGAGAACTCTCTTAATCAATTGTTTAGCATTTTTAAAAGGTCTATATTGTAAAGTAGATATGGGTATGCCATCATTAACAACAGGTATATTCATGATTGCTGAAATTAAATGACGCTCTACCTCAATTGGACCTTCTCTAGTTGGCACAGTAAATGTCAAATCTTTAAGAGAGAAATCAGTAATGTAAGTGTACATGGCCTGCGCAATGGATCAGTAAGCAGGACCGCCCCAAGATAGTATGTTTTCCCATCCTACAGCTTGAAGGAGAGGGACAATATTGAAGCGCTCAAGATGAACAATAATAACAACACACTCAACAATAACATTTCTAAGATGAAAATCCTGCACATACTCGGGATATTCTTCAGGAGGCCAAAGGTGACGCACGGTAATAGGTGCGGAACGGGATGAAGAGGGACCACGAGTGGTTCTCTTCCTATTTCTTTCTTCCATTACAACCAGAAAACAAAGAAATAAAGGATTACAAAAAAAATAAAATGAAAGGATTCTAAGCAAATCAAATTTTAAGGAAAAAACCCATTCAAACCACCATAAATCTTAAAACAAGAAGAAAAATCAAGATTAAGGATGATCAAAGAACTTAAATCCACAAGGAAATAAAAAATAAAGCACTAACCGGAGAGTAATCGAGTGATGGGTTCGACCGGTCGTGGTTGGACTTGATGGAGAAGAAAGAAATGAAGAAAAATGACTTTTCCCTAAATAAAAACCCAATTCATGAGTTGCACGACTGGTCGTGTAATACTGAAAATATACAATTTTGTATATATTTAAATTTTAAAAAATGTAAAATAATATATACATACATTATGATATAAATGAGCACAAATCATCAGTTTGTATTGCACATACCAAGATCAAATTTCAATTTAGCAAATCAATTTTTGTCGAGCGGATTTATGAATATATCAGCTAGTTGATTCTCGGTCTGAATATATTCTAATGAAATTATCTTTTCTTCCACCAATTCATGAATATAATGATACCTAATGTTAAAGTGCTTAGTTCGTGAATGCCGAATAGGATTTTTGGAAATATTAATTGCGCTTGAGTTATCACAACATACCATCATAGATTCTTGCACAATTCTGTAATCGCTTAGTATTCTCTTCATCCATAATAGCTGAGTGCATGCATTACCACAGCAATATATTCAGCCTCAGCAGTGGAGAGTGATATGGAACTTTATTTCTTACTTAGCCAGGAAACTAGACAGTTCCCGACATAAACAACCATCGTTGGTTGATTTACGATCATCAATGTTACTAGCCCAATTAGCATTCATGTAACCAACTAATTGCACACTAGTATCATGTGGATACCAGAGACCAAGATTAGCTAAACTAGTGACATATCGAAAAATTCGCTTAACAGCAATCAAGTGGGACTCTTTAGGGTCCGATTGATATTTGACACAAATTCCAACGCTAAAAGCATATCAGGTCAACTCGTAGTTAAATAAAGTAAACTTCCTATCATACTGCAATACAACTTAAGATCCACACTCTTACCTGTTGAATCCTTAGAGAGTTTCAGAGTGGTACTCATTGGAGTATCAAAATTTTTTTCCACTCTCAAATCCGAACCTTTTAATTAAGTTCAGAGCATATTTGGTTTGAGAGATGAAGAATCCATCAAGAAGCTGTTTAACTTGTAACCCTGGGAAATAATTTAATTCTCCAAACATGCTCATTTTGAATTTAAACTTGATATGATCTACAACTTCAGTAGTCATGTTAGCACAGGTAGATCTATAGATAATGTCATCAACATAGATTTGCACAATTAGAATGTGATCATTATGTTTCTTAGCAAATAATGTTTTGTCTACACTTCTCATAACAAACTCATGACTTAACAAGAATTTAGTTAATTTCTCGTACCATGCCTTGGGAGCCTGTCTCAAACCAAAGAGTGCCTTTTTTAGGTGATAGACATGATTAACACGCTTAGGGTCTTCAAAACCCTTTAGTTGTTCAACGTATACTTCTTTATGCAAATCACCATTTAAAAATGCACTCTTAAGATCCATTTGATATATTTTGAAATTTTTAAAACACACAATGGATATAAACAGTTTGATTGACTCAAGATGAGCTACTGGGGCAAAGGTTTCATCATAATCATTACCTTCAATTTGGGTGTATCCTTGTACAACCAGCCTAGCCTCGTTTCTAATTATATTACCAAGTTCATCAGACTTATTCTTTAAACTCCATTTTGTTATGATAATATGTTTATCGGTTAGTCTTGGAACTAAATACCAAACATCATTTCTCACAAATTGATTGAGCTCTTCCTGCATAGCTACAATAAAGTTTTCATCAGTAAGGGCTTCTTTTACGTTAGCCGGTTCCATCTGAGATGTAAAGCACATGTAGTTACACATATCTTCTAATTGTTTACGAGTGCATATATGAGTGAGGGGATTTCCAATGATTTGATCAGTAGGATGATCTTTATTTGTTCGTAGTTGAAATGGCCTAGCTATATGTCCTAGAGGGGGGGGGGGGGTGAATAGGACGATGCCAAAATAAAACTTTAACAGTGGAATAAAATAAGATAGATAGTCAAATAAACTAAATTAAATCACAATGCTGAAATAAAAGCAACCTCACTAAACAAGTATTGAGAGGTTGATACGAATTCAGTTCTAAGGACAACCTTACACCCTAAAAACCAAAGGTTTATGGTAGGACAACCTTATTTCTAGAACATCCTTTGTATCAAAAACTCAAACCGTAGAGGAATAAATAAATAGCAACCAATTGAAATAAATTGTAGGAATTTAAAACTAAATTATTACAACATTCCCACTGTGCTTGAAATGTAAATTTTACAACATTCACATCCACACATACATTCCACAAATCTGAATGAAAAGAGATATAAAACTTATGCAAGCATTCAAACCATAAGACAAAGAGTTATAGTGGTTCGCCTGTGTCTACACCAACTGTTCAACAACAACCACACAGCGCTACTCCACTCCTAATATCCTCACACAGGGGATATCAGCATTCACTATCAAAGATAAGTTTTTCAGGTTCACCAAAAACCTTCACAATTGTGTTTTTCTCTCTGGGCTTACATAATTAGAAAACCCATCTTCTGAGTTTTCCTGGCTCTCCTCAGATAACCAATACAATGAGATTTTTTTGTCAAATCCCAAAAGAAAACCAAATGAAAGTAAGTTACACAAACATAAAATACAAGAATTTCTCCTTCGTTGTAGCAGCCCAGAAGAACCAAGTCGGAGTAGAGATTTGAATGTCAAAGTTCAATGTCCAATACTCTCTTTGTAATGGTTTTAAGTTCTAACAAATTTTAAATTAAACCAATTAGGCGTAGCTCTATTTGATTTTAATTCTAAGAAGACGAAATACATCAATTTCACTTTTTAAATAAGATTGGAATACAGGAACAAAATCAAATAAGGAAAGATAAAGAAAGAGAATATTAAATATGCACACTTAGCTTAAAATGGAGCATAGACTTATCTCTCAGAAGGTCGAATTAAATTAGCTTCAATTTTCTATTTTATTCTGAGATTCGTGCTCTATTTATAGGTGAGCAAATCACGTCTTCGACTGGTCTAAAGAACTCTACGAATGGTCATAGAACCAACAGATATTTAAAAATTCAGGCGCGATAAGATCTGGCAGTTTCACGACTAGTCGTAGGTCCCCTTCGACTGGTCGTAGGTTACACACGACTAGTCGAAGCTAGCCGAATTTCAACGCTGTACATTGAGTCGTAAGACTACGACTTGTCGAAGAAACAGTTGACACTGTTCATATGACTAGTTGAACAGTCCCTAAGACTAGTCGAAGCCTAACAGAAAATTTCTGAATTTTGCAACAAACTTACGACTGATCTAGGAAATTCTTAGACAGGTCAAAGCAGTGCTAGGACTAGTCGAACAAGGTCCAGGACTAGTCTTAGAACAACCTAAACTCACATATATAAAACATATGAATTATGTATCCAGAATGACCTACTCTAAAGGTCAACCAAAGGTCAGTTATACCTCAATAGTGAAGGACATTGAAACTTAGAGACGAGTGATGTTTGAAAGTAATGAAGCTTGAAGTCTTGATGTAGTTCAAACTTGAAAGCTTCTTGAGATCTTGAGGTTGAACTTGAAAGCTTCTTGAGATCTTGACTTGTGAACAGTGCTTGTCAATCAAAGCCGAGCTTGAGTAAAGCATTGTTCTTAACAAATGCATGCTTCATAACAGTGTCTTTGGCACCACAAATTTAACAACAAAAAGGGCTATAAACTATAGCACTTACAATCTCCCCCTTTGTCAAATTAGTGACAAAACACACTTCCATGATATGTTACATAACACAAAATATCTGATTAAAGAATCATGCACTAGTTGTTATATCATGTAGCAGTTGTTATCAACCGGCATACATGATCCTACAAACCTGCAAACCTGTAATTCAATATTCAACATAACATATAGTCCACTTCTACACATACTCCCCCTGAGTAACATACAATGTTACTCCCTCCTCATAAAATAATCATTAGACACATCAAATCCATATCCATTCTCCCCCTTTTTGTCACAATAGGAAAAAGGAAGCATAGAACAGATGGCTGAGGAGAAATAAGGAAAGATATATGAGTGAAAATAAGACATGATATGATTAACCAGCATAAACAGCCCACATAATTCATATACAGAGCGAAGTCAAAAATAGCTACAGTCTCAAAACCAGTTAAGCTAACACAAGACTAATAAAGTTATAACAAACCAGCTAATCTTAAAATAACTAATCTGAACCACATGAAGGAGCAGGGATGGAAAGATTAAGTTGATGCAAGCCCTTGTTCAAACGCCTAAGATATTTGTGCATATACTTGAATTGTAAATCACGGGCAACAGACAAGTTTTCCATCTTAACATTCATATTCTCAACTTTATCTTCCAATACACGTAGACGTGTATCAAACTTAGAAGGCTCATAATCTGGATCATTTCCAGAATCAGATTCAAGTTCTTCAAATATATCATCCATGTTGATATCATCAGGAGGAAGATGACTAGCTTTTTCCTCACGTTCAGCTTCAGTATTGCCACCACCAACACCTTGACCAGGAAGGAAATCAAGCTTCATCTTATTGATATTAGAATTGTTAAATATCAGATGATGGATAAGGGCCTCTCCAACCGGCATATCGACTAACATATGCATAGCCAACACAGTCATCAAATAACCAAAATGAATGTCACTGTGACTATGATGGAGTCGAAACTAAATAATGGAGTGACAAATTAAGGATGGTAGACAAACATGAGCACCGCTAGTAACAGCATGAAGAACACGGACCATAAAGGAAGTCAATTCAGATTTATTACCCGATCGAGGATACAAGTTAGACACAAAGATTTTGTGAAGAACTTTGTATTTGGGTAATAGATATTTTGAAGGAAGCGCATTCCCTTTATGAGTCCATTGAACATCCAAATTGCATAAATCTTTAGTGAGCATACGTTTCATCCAAACTAGCTGAGTACATGCAGTATTAGCTGCGATATATTCAGCTTCAGCTGTTGAAAGTGATATAGAACTTTGTTTCTTACTAAACCTAGAAACTAAACAGTTTCCAATATAGAAGCAACCATCGCTGGTTGATTTTCTATCATCAAGATTACCAGCCCAGTCAGCATCCGAGTACCCAGCTAATTGAACACTAGTCTCATGAGGATTTCAGAGACTAAGATTAACAGTACTTGCGATATATCGTATAATCCACTTGACAGCAGTCAAGTGCGACTCTTTAGGATCAGACTAATATCTAGCACAAATACCAACACTTAGAGCGATATCAGGTCTACTAGCAGTTAAATAAAGTAAACTACCAATCATATTATGATATAATTTTGGATCCACATTTTTACCTTTAGAATCTTTTGAGAGTTTCAAGGTTGTACTCATAGGAGTATCAAATTTCTTACCATTCTCAAATCCAAATCTCTTAATCAAATTCATAACATATTTAGATTAAGAAATAAATATTCCATCGGGTTTTTGCTTTACTTGCAACCCAAGGAAATAATTCAATTCCCCAACCATGCTCATTTCAAACTGAGATTTCATCAAATCTGCAAACTCAATTGTCAAGTCAGTACAGGTAGATCCATAAATGATATCATCAACATAAATTTGTACTATTAAAATGTGATCATCATGATTTTTGATAAACAGAGTCTTATCAACACATCCCATTTGAAAATTATGGCTTAATAGAAACTTTGTTAGTTTCTCGTACCATGCCCTAGGAGCTTGTTTTAAACCGTAAAGTGCCTTTTTAAGGCGATACACATGATCAACATTTTTGGAGTCTTCAAAACCCATCGGTTGTTTAACATAGACTTCCTCATGCAGGTTACCATTTAAAAAAGCATTTTTCACATCCATTTGGTAAATCTTAAACTTTCTAACATACGCAATGGATATAAAGAGTCTAATTGATTCAAGACGTGCTACTGGTGTGAAGGTTTCATCAAAATCAATGCCTTCAATTTGAGTGTAACCTTGTACCACTTGCCTAGCCTTATTGCTAATAAATTACCAAGCTCGTCAGACTTATTTTTAAAAATCACTACCAAAAAAATGGGTAAAGGCTACGGACTTAATCCGTAGCCTTAGGTCTATGGCTACGGATTAAGTCTGTAGCTAGTCCGTAACACGACCGTCGTCGTAGGTGCCATAACGATAGGTCTGGAACCTATGGCTACGGATTTAATCCGTAGCCATAGACCTAAGGCTACGGATTAAATCCGTAGCCTTTTCCCCTGTAGCAAAAAAAAATAAACAGCTATAGATATATTTGTAGCTGAAAGTCCGTAGCAATAGGGCAAAATTTAAAAGGCTATACCTATCTGATTATTGGCTACGGATTTAATTCGTAGCTATATTGTAAATAGCTACAGATATAATCCATAACAATTATATCTGTAGCAAAAACTTCAAACAGCTACGGATATTATTTGTAGCTGAAAGTCCGAAGCAATATGCCAAAATTAAAAAGTCTACACCTGTTTGACTAGTGGCTATGGTCAATATCCGTAGCTATTTTGTACATTGAAAAATTAAATCACCTGTTCATTCAATTACCACCTGTTCATTCAAATACCACCTGTACAATCATTCATTCATTCATCACCTGTTCATTCAATTACCACCTGTTCATTCAAATACCACCTGTACAATCATTCATTCATTCAATTACAATCATTCATTCATTCAATTACAATTACAATCCTTCATTCATTCAATTACAATTACAATCCTTCATTCAATTAATTACAATTACAATCAAATACAGTTACAAATACAATAATGCTGAAAATACAAATCTTTGGCTTCATTAGAGAAATGTGCTCGACTTCACCGAATTTCAGCAGCTTCGTATATTCCATCATCCTACAAACAGTCATGTCATTCATAAATTAGAATGCCCATTAGAGAAAAGAAAGACAGTAAAAGAAGTGCATCACGTATAACCACTTTTTTTTTCTTAATGAATTAAAAAAAAAACTCAAAGAGGAATGAAATTGACACAAAAGAAATGGTCTCACCATATGATTATAGGTTTAGGTTTGGTTTAGGTTAAGGTTATAGATTTTGGTTTAGGTTTAGGTTTAGGTTTAGGTTATAGGTTATAGCTTTTGGGAACTTGATTACAGGTTAAGGTTTAGGTTTAGGAAATCGGGTTCGGGTTTAGGTTTGGGCTTTCAAGTTTAGGTTTAGGTTAGGGAGTTGAGATTAGGATTAGGTGTAGGTTTGGGTTTAAGAATTTGAGAATACATTTAGGTTTTAAGTTTAGGTTTAAGTTAAAGGTTTTAGGAAAGGTTATAAGTTTAGGTTAGGTTTATGTTTAGGTTTAGGTTTAGGTTATAGGTTATAGCTTTAGGGAATTGAGAATGGGTTATGGTTTAGGGAAAGGTTAGGTTTAGGTAATAGGTTTTGGGATTTGGGAATAGTTTTAGGTTATAAGTATAGGTTTAGGTAAGGTTATAGGTTAAGGTTTAGGGATTTGAGTTTAGGTTTAGGTTTAGGATTAGGTCTAGGTTGAGGTTTAGGGAATTGAGTTTAGGCTATAGGTTTAGGGAATTGAGTTTAGGCTATAGGTTTAGGGAATTGAATTTAGGTCTAGGTTAAGGTTTAGGGAATTGAGTTTATGCTATAGGTTTAGGTTTAGGTTGAGGTTTAGGGAATTGAGTTTAGGCTATAGGTTTAGGTTTAGGTCTAGGTCTAGGTTAAGGTTTAGGGAATTGAGTTTAGGTTTAGGTTTAGGATTAGGTCTAGGTTGAGGTTTAGGGAATTGAGTTTAGGTTATAGGTTTAGGTTTAGGTTTAGGTTGAGGTTTAGGGAATTGAGTTTAGGCTATAGGTTTAGGTTTAGGTCTAGGTCTAGGTTAAGGTTTAGCGAATTGAGTTTAGGCTATAGGTTTAAGTTTAGGTCTAGGTTGAGGTTAGGTTATAGGTTTAGGTTTAGGTTTAGGTTTAGGTGTCGGTTTGGGTTTTGGTTATAAGTTTAGGATTAGGTCTAGGTTGAGGTTTAGGGAATTGAGTTTAGGTTATAGGTTTAGGTTTAGGTCTAGGTCAGCGGGTAAGGTTTAGGGATTTGAGTTTAGGCTATAGGTTTAAGTTTAGGTGTAGGTTATAGGTTTAGGTTTAGGTTTAGGTTTAGGTGTCGGTTTGGGTTTTGGTTATAGATTTAGGTTAGGTTATAGGTTAAGGTTTAGGGATTTGAGTTTAGGTTTAGGTTTAGGTTTAGGATTAGGTCTAGGTTGAGGTTTAGGGAATTGAGTTTAGGTTATAGGTTTAGGTTTAGGTTTAAGTTGAGGTTTAGGGAATTGAGTTTAGGCTATAGGTTTAGGTTTAGGTCTAGGTCTAGGTCAAGGTTTAGGGATTTGAGTTTAGGTTTAGGTTTAGGATTAGGTCTAGGTTGAGGATTAGGGAATTGAGTTTAGGTTATAGGTTTAGGTTTAGGTTTAGGTTGAGGTTTAGGGAATTGAGTTTAGGCTATATGTTTAGGTTTAAGTCTAGGTCTAGGTTAAGGTTTAGGCTATATGTTTAAGTTTAGGTTTAGGTTGAGGTTTAGGGAATTGAGTTTAGGCTATAGGTTTAAGTTTAGGTTTAGGTTGAGGTTTAGGGAATTGAGTTTAGGCTATAGGTTTAGGTTTAGGTCTAGGTCTAGGTTAAAGTTTAGGGATTTGAGTTTAGGCTATAGGTTTAAGTTTAGGTCTAGGTTGAGGTTAGGTTATAGGTTTAGGTTTAGGTTTAGGTTTAGGTGTCGGTTTGGGTTTTGGTTATAGGTTTAGGATTAGGTCTAGGTTGAGGTTTAGGGAATTGAGTTTAGGTTTTAGGTTTAGGTTTAGGTTTAGGTTGAGGTTTAGGGAATTGAGTTTAGGCTATAGGTTTAGGTTTAGGTCTAGGTCTAGGTTAAGGTTTAGGGATTTGAGTTTAGGCTATAGGTTTAGGTTTAGGTCTAGGTCTAGGTTAAGGTTTAGGGATTTGAGTTTAGGCTATAGGTTTTGGTTTAAGTCTAGGTCTAAGTTAAGGTTTAGGGAATTGAGTTTAGGCTATAGGTTTAGGTTTAGGTTTAGGTTTAGGTTGAGGTTTAGGGAATTGATTTTAGGCTATAGGTTTAGGTTTAAGTCTAGGTCTAGGTTAAGGTTTAGGGATTTGAGTTTAGGCTATAGGTTTAAGCTTGGGTCTAGGTTGAGGTTAGGTTATAGGTTTAGGTTTAGGTTTAGGTTTAGGTCTCGGTTTGGGTTTTGGTTATAGGTTTAGGATTAGGTCTAGGTTGAGGTTTAGGGAATTGAGTTTAGGTTATAGGTTTAGGTTTAGGTTTAGGTTGAGGTTTAGGGAATTGAGTTTAGGCTATAGGTTTAGGTTTAGGTCTAGGTCTAGGTTAAGGTTTAGGGAATTGAGTTTGGGCTATAGGTTTAGGTTTAGGTTTAGGTCTAGGTCTAGGTTAAGGTTTAGGGATTTGAGTTTAGGCTATAGGTTTAAGTTTAGGTCTAGGTTGAGGTTAGGTTATAGGTTTAGGTTTAGGTTTAGGTTTAGGTGTCGGTTTGGGTTTTGGTTTTAGGTTTAGGTTAGGTTATAGGTTAAGGTTTAGGGATTTGAGTTTAGGATTAGGTTTAGGATTAGGTCTGGGTTGAGGTTTAGGGAATTGAGTTTAGGCTATTGGTTTAGGTTTAGGTTTAGGTTGAGGTTTAGGGAATTGAGTTTAGGCTATAGGTTTAGGTTTAGGTCTAGGTCTAGGTTAAGGTTTAGGGAATTGAGTTTGGGCTATAGGTTTAGGTTTAGGTTTAGGTCTAGGTCTAGGTTAAGGTTTAGGGATTTGAGTTTAGGCTATAGGTTTAAGTTTAGGTTTAAGTTGAGGTTTAGGGAATTGAGTTTAGGCTATAGGTTTAAGTTTAAGTCTAGGTCTAGGTTAAGGTTTAGGGATTTGAGTTTAGGCTATAGGTTTAAGCTTAGGTCTAGGTTGAGGTTAGGTTATAGGTTTAGGTTTAGGTTTAGGTTTAGGTGTCGGTTTGGGTTTTGGTTATAGGTTTAGGATTAGGTCTAGGTTGAGGTTTAGGGAATTGAATTTAGGTTATAGGTTTAGGTTTAGGTTTAGGTTGAGGTTTAGGGAATTGAGTTTAGGCTATAGGTTTAGGTTTAGGTCTAGGTCTAGGTTAAGGTTTAGGGAATTGAGTTTGGGCTATAGGTTTAGGTTTAGGTTTAGGTCTAGGTCTAGGTTAAGGTTTAGGGATTTGAGTTTAGGCTATAGGTTTAAGCTTAGGTCTAGGTTGAGGTTAGGTTATAGGTTTAGGTTTAGGTTTAGGTTTAGGTGTCGGTTTGGGTTTTGGTTATAGGTTTAGGTTAGGTTATAGGTTAAGGTTTAGGGATTTGAGTTTAGGTTTAGGTTTAGGTTTAGGTCTAGGTTGAGGTTTAGGGAATTGAGTTTAGGCTATAGGTTTAGGTTTAGGTTTAGGTCGAGCTTTAGGGAATTGAGTTTAGGCTATAGGTTTAGGTTTAGGTCTAGGTCTAGGTTAAGGTTTAGGGAATTGAGTTTGGGCTATAGGTTTAGGTTTAGGTTTAGGTCTAGGTCTAGGTTAAGGTTTAGGGATTTGAGTTTAGGCTATAGGTTTAAGTTAAGGTTTAGGTTGAGGCTTAGGGAATTGAGTTTAGGCTATAGGTTTAGGTTTAAGTCTAGGTCTAGGTTAAGGTTTAGGGATTTGAGTTTAGGCTATAGGTTTAAGCTTAGGTCTAGGTTGAGGTTAGGTTATAGGTTTAGGTTTAGGTTTAGGTTTAGGTGTCGGTTTAGGTTTTGGTTATAGGTTTAGGATTAGGTCTAGGTTGAGGTTTAGGGAATTGAGTTTAGGTTATAGGTTTAAGTTTAGGTTTAGGTTGAGGTTTAGGGAATTGAGTTTAGGCTATAGGTTTAGGTTTAGGTCTAGGTCTAGGTTAAGGTTTAGGGAATTGAGTTTGGGCTATAGGTTTAGGTTTAGGTTTAGGTCTAGGACTAGGTTAAGGTTTAGGGATTTGAGTTTAGGCTATAGGTTTAGGTTTAAGTTTAGGTTGAGGTTTAGGGAATTGAGTTTAGGCTATAGGTTTAGGTTTAGGTCAAGGTCTAGGTTAAGGTTTAGGGAATTGAGTTTGGGCTATAGGTTTAGGTTTAGGTTTAGGTCTAGGTCTAGGTTAAGGTTTAGGGATTTGAGTTTAGGCTATAGGTTTAAGTTTAGGTCTAGGTTGAGGTTAGGTTATAGGTTTAGGTTTAGGTTTAGGTTTAGGTGTCGGTTTGGGTTTTGGTTATAGGTTTAGGTTAGGTTATAGGTTAAGGTTTAGGGATTTGAGTTTAGGTTTAGGTTTAGGATTAGGTCTAGGTTGTGGTTTAGGGAAATGAGTTTAGGCTATAGGTTTAGTTTTAGGTCTAGGTCTAGGTTAAGGTTTAGGGAATTGAGTTTGGGCTATAGGTTTAGGTTTAGGTTTAGGTTTAGGTCTAGGTCTAGGTTAAGGTTTAGGGATTTGAGTTTAGGCTATAGGTTTAAGTTTAGGTCTAGGTTGAGGTTAGGTTATAGGTTTAGGTTTAGGTTTAGGTTTAGGTGTCGGTTTGGGTTTTGGTTATAGGTTTAGGTTAGGTTATAGGTTAAGGTTTAGGGATTTGAGTTTAGGTTTAGGTTTAGGATTAGGTCTAGGTTGAGGTTTAGGGAATTGAGTTTAGGTTATAGGTTTAGGTTTAGGTCTAGGTCTAGGTTAAGGTTTAGGGATTTGAGTTTAGGCTATAGGTTTAGGTTTAGGTCTAGGTCTAGGTTAAGGTTTAGGGATTTGAGTTTAGGCTATAGGTTTAGGTTTAAGTCTAGGTCTAAATTAAGGTTTAGGGAATTGAGTTTAGGCTATAGGTTTAGGTTTAGGTTTAGGTTGAGGTTTAGGGAATTGAGTTTAGGCTATAGGTTTAGGTTTAAGTCTAGGTCTGGGTTAAGGTTTAGGGATTTGAGTTTAGGCTATAGGTTTATGCTTAGGTCTAGGTTGAGGTTAGGTGGTTTAGGTTTAGGTGTCGGTTTGGGTTTTGGTTATAGGTTTAGGATTAGGTCTAGGTTAAGGTTTAGGGAATTGAGTTTAGGTTATAGGTTTAGGTTTAGGTTTAGGTTGAGGTTTAGGGAATTGAGTTTAGGCTATAGGTTTAGGTTTAGGTCTAGGTCTAGGTTAAGGTTTAGGGAATTGAGTTTGGGCTATAGGTTTAGGTTTAGGTTTAGGTCTAGGTCTAGGTTAAGGTTTAGGGATTTGAGTTTAGGCTATAGGTTTAGGTTTAAGTTTAGGTTGAGGTTTAGGGAATTGAGTTTAGGCTATAGGTCTAGGTTTAGGTCTAGGTCTAGGTTAAGGTTTAGGGAATTGAGTTTGGGCTATAGGTTTTGGTTTAGGTTTATGTTGTGGTTTAGGGAATTGAGTTTAGGCTATAGGTTTAGGTTTAGGTCTACGTCTAGGTTAAGGTTTAGGGATTTGAGTTTAGGCTATAGGTTTATGTTTAGGTCTAGGTCTAGGTTAAGGTTTAGGGATTTGAGTTTAGGCTATAGGTTTAGGTTTAGGTCTAGGCTGAGGTTAGGTTATAGGTTTAGGTTTAGGTTTAGGTTTAGGTGTCGGTTTGGGTTTTGGTTATAGGTTTAGGATTAGGTCTAGGTTGAGGTTTAGGGAATTAAGTTTAGGTTATAGGTTTAGGTTTAGGTTTAGGTTGTGGTTTAGGGAATTGAGTTTAGGCTATAGGTTTAGGTTTAGGTCTAGGTCTAGGTTAAGGTTTAGGGAATTGAGTTTGGGCTATAGGTTTAGGTTTAGGTTTAGGTCTAGGTCTAGGTTAAGGTTTAGGGATTTGAGTTTAAGCTATAGGTTTAAGTTTAGGTTTAGGTTGAGGTTTAGGGAATTGAGTTTAGGCTATAGGTTTAGGTTTAGGTCTAGGTCTAGGTTAAGGTTTAGGGATTTGAGTTTAGGCTATAGGTTTAAGCTTAGGTCTAGGTTGAGGTTAGGTTATAGGTTTAGGTTTAGGTTTAGGTTTAGGTGTCGGTTTGGGTTTTGGTTATAGGTTTAGGATTAGGTCTAGGTTGAGGTTTAGGGAATTGAGTTTAGGTTATAGGTTTAGGTTTAGGTCTAGGTCTAGGTTAAGGTTTAGGGAATTGAGTTTAGGCTATAGGTTTAGGTTTAGGTTTAGGTCTAGGTCTAGGTTAAGGTTTAGGGATTTGAGTTTAGGTTTAGGCTTAGGATCAGGTCTAATTTGAGGTTTAGGTTATAGGTTAAGATTTTAGGTCATGGGTTTTGGTTTAAGATATAGGTTATAGGTATAAGTTAAGGTTTAGGTTTAGGTTTAGGTTTAGGTTATAAGACATAGGTTTAGGGAATTTAGAATAGGTTAAGGTTTAGGTTTAGGAAATTGGGTTTGGGTTCGGGGTCGGGTTTATGTTTGGGTTTTCAAGTTTAATGATAGGTTTAGGTTAGGGAGTTACGATTAGGATTAGGTGTAGGTTTAAGTTTAGGGAATTGAGAATACATTTGGGTTATAGGTTTAGGTTTAGGTTATAGGTTTTAGGTTAAGGTTATATGTTCAGGTTTAGGTTATAGGTTTAAGTATAGGTTTTGGTTTAGGTTATAGGTTAAGATTTTAGGTCATGAGTTTTGGTTTAGGATATAGGTTATAGGTATAAGTTAAGGTTTAGGTTTAGGTTTAGGTTTAGGTTTAGGTTATAAGACATAGGTTTAGGGAATTGAGAATAGGTTAAGGTTTAGGTTTAGGATATCGGGTTTGGGTTCGGGGTCGGGTTTATGTTTGGGTTTTCAAGTTTAAAGATAGGTTTAGGTTAGGGAGTTACGATTAGGATTAGGTGTAGGTTTAAGTTTAGGGAATTGAGAATACATTTGGGTTATAGGTTTAGGTTTAGGTTTTAGGTTTTAGGTTAAGGTTATATGTTCAGGTTTAGGCTATAGGTTTAAGTATAGGTTTTGGTTTAGGTTATAGGTTAAGATTTTAGGTCATGGGTTTTGGTTTAGGATATAGGTTATAGGTCTAAGTTAAGGTTTAGGTTTAGGTTTAGGTTTAGGTTTAGGTTATAAGACATAGGTTTAGGGAATTGAGAATAGGTTAAGGTTTAGGTTTAGGATATCGGGTTTGGGTTCGGGGTCGGGTTTATGTTTGGGTTTTCAAGTTTAAAGATAGGTTTAGGTTAGGGAGTTACGATTAGGATTAGGTGTAGGTTTAAGTTTAGGGAATTGAGAAAGGTTAAGGGTATAGTCCCTGCAAAGCAAATACAGATATAAACAAGGCCATCCGAGGCAAATGCCAGGCCCCTTCCAATGCTGTCCATAAAAAATGGACAGCTTCATCATGGTCATAATAGCGGTTCCCTCTTTCCAGGGAACCCCGCTCTTCCGAATAGCTCCGACGCACATCCGGGACTACTCCATTAATTTCAATCAAATACATAAACACGGCCTATCCAAATGGACAGGCCCCTCCAACGCTGTCCATAGGAAATGGACAGCTTCATCATGGTCATAACAGCGGCTCCCACCTTCTAGGGACCCCCGCTCATCCGGATAGCTCCGACGCACATCCGGGTCTGCTCCATTAATTTTGAGCAAATTTAATGGAGCAAATACGTAACCACTTGGTCCCAAATACTTACTTTATAAAAGAAAATCTCCCCTGTTTTCTCAAATTTTCTATTTCGATCTTTTTTAGCTCAAATCCATGTCAATGCATGAGAATCATACATAAACATGAATTTTAAGCAAAATACATGAGGGAAATTACAACATAGATATCATGCACATGATATCACATAATGTACTATTTAATGAACTACACATGTGCATTCTTGACAAGAGACGTACCAGATGCTTGAATCTGAAATATGCAGCTCCAACCCTCCCACATGCAACATCCACCTGAAAGAATGCGCATAACCGTCATGCTTGAGTAATCATTATAGGAATGTACAAGTAAAACTATAAAACCAGAGATACTCACTGTATTTTCAAGATCTCCTCCATAGTTGACGATTCATTCTAAAGCCCTTCTCCCTCCTCCTTTACCCGGGCTTGGGACCGGCAATGCAAGGAGTTGCATTGGCGGAGTTAAAAAAGAGCTTAGGCTCCATTTGGTTTTCAAAAAAAATATTTTTATAAATACTAATGTGATGACCAAATGGAACCTAAGACTATAAATACGTTCAAATATAGAGTACAAAATTCATTCAATATTAAAAGAAATAAAAAATAAGTGCCAAATTAGTTCAAAATGCACACAACAAGTTCAAAATTAGTTCAAAATGCACACAACAAGTTTAAATTGAGTTCAAAATGCACACAACACATGTTCAATTATACAGTACCAAATTTGTTCAAATTATTGAATTCTCAAAGCCTCTTTCCCCCATTGCACAAATGATCCTGGACCGGCCTCTTCAAGTGTAGATGCGAACCCATCTTCTTTCCACAAAGGAGCGTGAGGTTGTATAACCTTAGTCAGGACAACAACAAAAGCTCCATCCTCCAACGGCTCGCAATGGACAGTTGCATTTGGATTAACTTCGTGTACTTCACCACGAGCAACTACACCACGTTTTCCAAAAGCAAGCAAGTCGCATCTCTTACCGATATATATAATATCCAGCTACATTTACACATAAAATGGCATTGGTATTATTAGCGTTTATAATATAATTGTAAGCTCATTATAGTAAAAAATTTATACTTGCATACCGACGACGCCTGAGTAGATTTAGCGACTGTTGGTGATGAGAGATTTTGAGTATACTGTCTATCTTTCTGCATATCAACCAATGTTTTCTTCATCTAAACTATATCTTGGGTCATACCATCCAATTTTTTCTTCACCTGAGATAACTCTTGAGTTACGCTCTCTTTTTCTTTTGTCACATTCTCTACCTTTGAACGAGCAGGGGCTGACTTCTTCAGTCCGACCTTGCTTATTGAGCAACCTAAACCCCGCATTCGCCCTCTATTGTCAGACCCAACCAACTGTAAAACATTGTAAATTAAGTTATTAGGATATTCATAATTACCATAAAACTCTACTAATTTTTAAATTTTATTACTACCTCTGTAAGGGCATCATCCATGCCGGTCATCCTAGAAGCAGGATTGCTACTATAGAGCTCAACTAGTTTTCTGTGAAAAATACAAATGAATGCAATATAATTCAAAGTTATACTTAGGCTTTTCACAAGGGTACTAGTTAGTGGTACGAGGGATACACTTACAGCAAGTTCAGGATATTGGACAACTTTGTCCTTTCTTGTATAGGCTCTTAAGAAGACTTCACATCTACCTATCTCGACATCAGAGGTAAGATTCTTCTCCATCGCCTTTGGCACATTATATATCATTGAAATACACATCATTAATAGATTTAGATGAATGATAATTCAAATTTAAATTCAATTTTAAACTATAATATATATTTTTAAATACATACCATCTTATGGCGAGTAACAGCCATGCTGTGCCTCCCAAGACACGCAGGTCCTTTTAGCTTGGCCCGATTGACTTTATTCCTTGCGCTTACCCTCTTGAATTCCTCGGTGGTACGTTGATCCACGAAGGCCTTCCAATCCTCCATAGGGATACCTGGGGGGGCAGGACCATCTCTTACAGCAATAGGATCCTTGTTTGTAATATATTTTGCAGTCAATCTTCTCTTGTAATTCCTCCACGCTTCATTGATGCGTTTTGTAACATAATCAAGACTTGCAGCCCAACTTTGACCCTCAAACTCATAAAACTGTGACAATCTTTCTGTGACCATATGAATTTGTTCATGAGGCACTTGGCGAAAGTCCGGGTATATGATCGGGATATGAGAACGGGTGAGGACACCGACATGTGATGCAAAGTCCCTGTGATCGGAACAGTCCTCATTCGGTTGCCCGAATTCATTCGTCTTTAGGACTTTTTTCCTATCAGGTGGCACAAGTAAAGAAACCCCCCTAGTAATGCCTCTTTTTTTAGATGAAGAAGAAGCTGACACAATTACAGAAAAAGAATAACAGCTATATATACACATTATTGATTACTGCCAATATATAAGGAAAAGGAAATTTACATATATAATTAAGGAGAAGTATCTTATTACCTTTGGTATTGCTTGAATCTGTACTCCCAAGCACCTGCGCACCTAATACCTCTGCTTGTGAATCCATGTGCCTATTTCTTCCCTAATATGAAAAGATAAGAAAAGATTTTTTTTAAAAAAAGCTAATAGTTAAGAAATAATTTAGATCACAGATAAAGTACAAAAAATTCACTATATTATCCAAACCTTGTTTAAACTTCCTCCAATAAATATCATTCTGTTACATTCTTAGAAAATACAAACAAATCAGTAGATTCTCTTCGATCGTTTTCTTTTCTTTGTTTTCTCGACCACAACACTGACATCTTCAGATTCATTGAATATCAATTCATCAACCATTGCTAATGAGGTGAGATCAGGTCCTGCATCGGCATTACTTACAGCCCTTAATCGTTCCGATAGAACGCACGTCTCTTCTCCGACAAAATTTTTTTGGGGAACCTCCAAGACCACATGCCAGTCAGGATTTTTTGGATCTCTGGAGTAGAAAACTTGCGTGGCATGCTCTGCAAGAATGAAGGGCTCGTCACCGACTTTGTCTAAACTGTAAAGACTAGCCAAATTTACTAATCTCAAATTCACTTCTGCATCAAAAGAAACACCATGATGTGTCACTTTCACCCAATCACACTTAAATAGGACGGGCTTGTACCCTGTTCGGTACTCCAATTGGATAATTCTACGAAGGACTCCGTAGTAAGGTTGATTTTCATCCACTGTATTGATATCCTTAGCACTTGATCGAAAGGTTGTCATACCCTCTGTCCTAACCCCACTGTTTTGGTTCGTTTTATTCGCCTCATAGTCCTTAGTGACAAAGAGGAAACCATTAATATAATATTTATTGTATTGCATAGAAAAAGCTAGAGGTCCTCTCACAACATCTTTAAATTCATTATCGTCAGATTCAATGAACTCTGGTTGCCTCTTCAACCAAGATATGAATTCGTCCTCGTTAGGCACCCTGTTGATCCTCTTATAGCATCGCTGCAAGAAATCTTTGTGCTTCCTGCGCGATATTCGATAACATTGTTATATTGAAATCGCATAAAGTAAAGAAGATAAATATATATATATACATATATATATGAGCTTATTATACATACCATTCCCACTCGTCGTAGCTGGGATGACTCTTCAGTACCCATCTACGAGCTTGTTCGTATTCGATACCCGCTAGGATAACACTTTGACCCGTACCTACTGGACCAACATCGTCATCATTAGAGTCATCATCAACGATATCTTCCAACTTACGTAGTCCTGGAATGACTCTGTTAAACCGTTTTTCCAGCTTTTCCAGTAGGCTTGTTTTCTGTTTTCCTTTATATTGATTGCAGAATATAATTGTCTCCTCTTGGATGTACTGCTCTGCAATACAACCCTCAGGTCGTGTCTTGTTACGGACATAGGCCTTGAATGTCTTCATGAACCTGACAAAGTTAATGATACATTATATATACATGCAAATGTAGATGTTAAGCCAATTTATTCTTATTAAGCTCACAACGTACCTTTCGAATGGATACATCCATCGATAGTATACAGGACCACATATGCGAGCCTCGTAAGCCAAATGGATCGACAAATGCATCATAATGACAAATATTGATGGCGGGCATATAGTCTCAAGCTGACATAACGTCCTAGCCATGCCTCTCTTGAGAGTAAGGAGTGTTTGAAGGTCTACGGTTGTCGAGCACAAGGCATTAAAGAAGGTGCAAAAGCTTGTAATTATAGGATGAATGACCTTTCTATCCCTGAATGCATGCTGGATGAGAACTGGGAGCAGATGTTGCATCAACACATGGTAAGAATGAGACTTCATTCCCTTTAAATCCACGCAATCTTCCTTTATGATGGTCCTCCAATTCGCACTAAAACCGATCGGAACACGCAGCTCATGCAAAGTCTGGATGAAAAGTTTTTTCTCTTCTTTTCTTAGACAGAAAGGACTTTGTTTCTGAATCACCTTGCCATTGTTCTTTTTCAGCCATAGACGCTTCTTAATTCCCAATTGTTTCAGGTCCCTGCGTGCATTAGCATCATCCTTGGTTTTGCCAGGCGTGTTCAACATCAAGGCAACAAGGATTTCACATATATTTTTCTCAATATGCATGACATCAAGGTTGTGACGCACGGGAATATCTTTCCAATACTCCAGATCAAATAATATAGACCGTTTGAAGAACCACGGTGATTCAACATCATCCGCTAGCTCTTGTCGGCCTCCATCAATACCCCTTATATTACTCTTCCTAGTCTTCCCCCACTGCATATTCAAGTTCGCGGTTTGTCTTTCAACCTCAATCCCATCTAGACGGATCGGTTGACGTCGTATCTCCACCTTCTTGTTGAACGTGCCAGCACTTGTGTCCTTCCTAGCCTGTTCTGACATTGGCAACCATCGTCTATGGCCCATATAAACATGTTTCTTTCCATATTGGAGTCGCAAAGAATCTGTGTTAGGACCACATACAGGACAACCATACTTACCCTTTGTCCTACAACCAGAAACGTTACCATATGCTGGAAAGTCATGAATTGTCCAAAGCAGAACAGCACGCATGTTGAATTTATTTTCATGGTATGCATCGAACGTCGTGACCCCTTCTCGCCATAACTTTTGCAGTTCATCAATCAATGGCTGTAAATAAACATCAATATCCTTTCCTGGTTGTCGCGGTCCCTCAATGAGCAAAGTCAACATAGTAAACTGAGGTTTCATGCAAAGCTTTGGTGGAAGGTTGTACGTCACACACATAACGGGCCATGAACTATGCGACATACTGAAAGTGCCGAACGGGTTAAACCCATCTGTAGCCAAACCCAATCGAACATTGCGAGGCTCAGCTGAAAAATCTGTATACTTGTCATCAAGATTCTTCCATGCAATAGAATCAGCCGGATGCTCCATCTTTTCATGCTGAAATTTTCTGGTTGAGTGCCAAGACATTTCTTTCGCCAACCATGGCACACTGAACATTCTTTGTAGCCTTGGTGTTAATGGAAAATACCTTAACACCTTCCTAGGTATTGTAGATCTTTTTTCTCAGAACCCATTTCAGTCTTGTACCTAAAAGTTTTACAATTTGGACAAATGGTTTTCATCTCGTTCTCTCTCCAGTATAAGATGCAGTCATTTGGACAAGCATGGATTTTCACATAATCAAGACCCAACTTTGTAATGATCTTCTTCGCTTGGTAGCTATTAGTTGGGGCCTTGTTACCGGAAGGTAACACCTTCTTTAGTAGTTGAAGGAGCTCTGTAAAGCTTTTTTCACTCCATCCATGATTCACCTTTAATTTGAAAAGCTGTACAATGAAAGTCAGCACGGTGAAATCTTGGGCCCCAGGGTATAGCTTAGTCATTGCGTCTCGTAGATTTGCTTCAAACTCATTAGTTTCATTTTCTCCGAAGACGCCTTCAACTATAGGGGTCACGTTGGGCTCATCCTGTACAACTTCATCTAGGTTATTACCACCAAGTTCTTGAACGATCGCGTTGTGAACCTCATTTAAGTTCGAGACACTATGATATTGTTGGGAACTTGATTCACGTACAGTACACTTAGGTGATACATGTTCCCCATGCATGTTCCAAACCCTATAGCTTGGGTCGAATCCATTTTTCATTAGATGTATTTCCATATCATCATAAGAAACCGGAAAACGTGCACATCTGCAAGTGGTGCATGGACAAGGAACAAATTCTCTACCAGGAAGGTTTTCTTGTGCAAACTTTGAAAAACTTCTGATTCCAGAAAGAAAACGTGGGTCAGGGAAACTTAGTGTCATCCACTCCCTATTCATTATAGCCAAATCTCGATTAACCAATGGGTCCATTTTCAACTTGCACCTTACCAAAAATTAAAGTTGGAAATTAACCTAATGCACCATCCTCCTTAAAAGTTGAAAATGAAGAAAGTGCTATCAGATGATTGGACCCATACAGATATTATCTACCAAATACAATGTATTAAGGAGTTTGCCATCATTGTATTTTTACAAAAAATTAATAATGCAATTAATAAGTATAATATTAAACCACTTGCATAGATGAAAAGTCTCGCATGCAATTCTAATATATCAAGCTAAATGATGGATCGTACCAGTCAAAGACTTCACCACACAAGGGCAATGGAATGCTTACAAAGACCTAGGATGAAGAAACCACACAAATATCAGCTCTATCCAAAATTTCTTCAACCCACATTAAGTTTTAATGGTGAATTACCACTGTTTCCTATGCATCCAATCCATTCATATAGTATTGGCTCATCATGATGAAAAAAACTACCCAAAAATTGTATTATTCCGAGACTGAAGTGGACCATATGATGTATATTTACAATTTTTAGGTATAATTTTATAAGTGGCCAGACTAGGAGTTAAAACAGCCTGAGTTTTTGAATAAAAGCCAAAAATGTTTACCCCCAAGCTTGATTCCTGATGAATGCAATGCAGTGGATTAACATGTTTTATGACACATGTGGTGGATGAGTCACCAACATTTTAAAAAATGGTGTAAATGCACATGCTAGTCCAACACTTCAATCATATTTCTCAATATATATATGAATGCCTATGCCAGTAACATAAAAGACATTGTAAATAAAAAAATTAAAAAAAAATAAAAAACATAGAAATTCAAATTGATGTCACAATCTGACAAACCCATAAAAAAATAATTCTGGAATTCTTTTCAGGATCTTAAGACAATCCACTGACATCACCATCATTGCCTTTAAATCCCATCCAATCCACCCTAATCCCTTTAAAATTGCTTGGGACGTGTTTGGTTCAAGGGATTAAAAGGGATTGGAAAGTTTAATCCCGGAATTGGCCAGGCGTCCCAAACAGACCAGAAATAGCAATCCCGGGATATAGCAATCCCATAGATCTTGCACCAATCTATTGACGCAACTATCATTACCTTGAAATTCGTACAATCTACTCTAATACCATCCAAATCCATCCAATTTGCCCAGCCAAACAGGCCCTAATGGTGGGCATTCAATCACCACAGTTTCCTATGGAACATGATGCAAGTTTCAAGTAAATGATGCCACGTTACAGGAGATTTAGGGTGAGAATTTTATTGGTTGTTTCTTTCCGGGCAAGTGCCTCCAACCTAGGCACACTCAATTCCCTTATACGAATGGGAAAATTCATCACTAGGAGCCTGTTTGGACTGGGAAAAGATGAGAAAAGTACAGTGATTATCCAATCATAGACTCTATGAGCATTATTTAAACATGGATTCCCATGGATTCTATTTTTTGAGGATCTTGTTTCGATAGAAAGTGGAAATCTCACATTCCTCTCACAATTTTCACGTTCTATATTGTGCATGAAAATTTGACTATGGAAAGGCTAGCAATCGCTTCCAATCTCACCATTTCCTTTGCTATCCAAACAACAAAAAAGGTCCAAATAATGGAAAACCCTCGAGTTTTCTTTTCTTTTCCCACAACCCAAACAGGCCCTAGATTTCAAAGCATGGAAGAATGATCTAGCTGAGAATTGTGAACTTCCAGATCCTCTTCTCATCTATACTCGTAAAGAAAAACACATCAATCAACACCATCAACAATACTTCACATATCTTTGTTTGTTATGCCTTGAACTACCAAACAATTAATTCCACACCGACACACCCCTAAGAACTCAAAGCACTCACTAAGAAAGCACTCCTTTAGCGCATCCCCCATTCTTTATCTTCTTTATTAAATTCACCCTCAATAGCATTTACAACATGGTGACAGGAAGCTAGTGTCCTCATCACCCCTCCTTGAGCTGCATAGCACAGGAATTTCACCTCCAAAACATGTCTTCTAGTCTCACAATATCCTGTTACTCCTTGAGAAAAAATTTTCTGTTTTGTACCTCTTTGGACCATATCCTTTCTTCCTCCTTCCAACCAACTGCTTAGTTAACAAAAAGATTTTCTTACAAAATGCTTAATGAAAAATTTGTGAAGTTTGCATACCTTTGACACTTCATTTCTTTTTTCCTTTTTTTTTCTTTTTTCTTTTTTAAAAGATGAAGCAATAGGCATAGCTGCAAACCAGCAAGCAGGAAATAGCAAAAAGGAAAAAAAAGCATAAAATAAAATACAACAATACCAGTCCCAAGACGGAGGAAACCCAAACCCAAAAGGTCCTAAGAGCTAAAGGCACCGAATCTCTAAAGAATAATAAAACCCTGTTAAACACCCCAGCTGAAGAGACACTCGGATTCTGGAAAATGATTTTTCATTTCTGCCTACATAGTCTAAAGAACAGCCAGGAGAAGGATTCTCCACTTCTTTCTCCCAATCACTCCTCCCAGATCCTCATGCCAAGAACATAGCAGACCATCAATTGAAGCGGGCATCACCCACGCAACCCCTTTGACACTTCATTTCTAGGATACAAAGCATCCAATCCAATGCAAAATGATGCAAGACATCACTTCTGACATCCAACAGGCCACAATTGTTAAAATATACAACTTGATCATGTAATTTTCCAAGCTAACCCAACATAACATGAAGCAACAAGCCGGTAAAAAGAACATTACACCAACAAATGCATGCACCCTTTTCTAAAGTAACCCAAAAGAACAAGCACAAAACAAATACAGAAAAGCCAAACAAAACAGAAAACAAAAGCAAGGAACCAGCCAAACAACTCGAAAAACAAAACTAAGCAGAGCAACTAAACAACTCAAGAAACAAAACCGAGAACTATACACAACTTGAAACAGGAGCTCCCCAAGAGACCTAACTGCTGGATTTTTTAACAAAGAGCTCTTGGGAAAATGGTTACAGAAGTTCAGGGTGGAGGAAGAATGTCTCTGGAAGTAAGCTAATAAATGTAAATATATTGAAAGTGCCAGTGGATGTTTTACTGAAGCTTCATCCCAGTACAAGCATTGGGGCGTTTGGAAAGTGGTACTTAAAGTGAAAAACCTTTTTAGAAAGGAGATTGTTCACAGTAATTGGGATGCAATGCAGGCACAGTTTTGGGAGGATGTCTGGTGCATTGCTAGACCACTCAGCCTTGTCTTCCCAAGTCTGTATTTGGTGCACATGAAAAAGGAGTCACAGTATCCGAGTGTTTATTCCTCAAGGAAATCAAATTGCATGGTCTCCACTAATTTGAAGGGATTCAACATAGGGAAAATTGAAGAATTTGTGGGGTTCTTAGAGCCACTATTAATGGAAAGCATTGATTGGTGAGAGGGACAAGTGGATTTAAAAGCCGGAAAGATTGGGGCTCTTCTTTGTGAATTCTTTCTACTATAGTTCTGGCCTTTCTAGCATAGGGACGAAGCTCCAACAAAGAAGATATGATCTTATATGAGTGTGTCAAGCTTTCCGATGGCTAGTCGGGAGAAGTAAGGTGTTCAAGCAAGATCACCTAAAGAGAAGAAAGACAAAGATTTGAATCCTTTGCCTTCATAATCTCCACTAGGTAGATCATGTATTGATGCACTACGACTTTGTGAGGGCCCTATAGTGGAGATTCTCCGATTTTTCAAGCAAATTTTGGTGATGCCTCAGATGATTGGCCCCTTCTTTCAAGTATGGCACGGAGGTTGCCAAGGCCTAGAAAGAATGGTCTGTTGAATGCTAACTTAGCTAGCTGGGTTTTACTCGATATGGCCTAAACGCAAGTAGAGAACTTTCGAAATCTTGTGGGTTCACCAAAAGAGGTGCATCTCAAGGAGGCCTTTCTAATGGAAATTGGGGGAGCTAATTCCATGTTGCGTTGGAAGTTTGGAACAAATAATCAATGTTGTCAAAATCATTATTGTATTGCAAATCATAATAGGGGTTGAATCATATCAAATCGAAAATCATATTGCAAATTGTAAGATTTTTATGATTTTCTACAAAAATGAAAAATATAAATAAGCAAAAAAAAATTAAAAACTTATCAATCATCCTTTTGCCATCAATATGCGCCAAGTAATACCATGTTATGATAGCGATAAAGGATTCTTATCTTCCTTTTTTATTATTATTTATCTTTTAAGAAATTTCATTTAAAAAACATACAAGGATCCTTTTATAATTTATGTTCTTGTGACATTTCATGAATTAGAATCACGTTGGAAAGTGGCATTTGATTATGTAGACCAATAGAAAAAGATATTTTGATTTCTAACCACTATTCTACAATACAAATAAGTCCACATGATCGTAAGCACCCATGAAAACATTCCAGATAAGTCATACATTAATTTGGTGTTTCAACTAGTTAAGAAGTAAGAGATCTTAAAAAGAGTGAGAGAGAGAGAGAGACAGCTCCATGATTTAATGTTGAAGAAAATATATATCATTTAATCTCTCATAAAGAGCACAATAAAATAATTTACCTTTTCTAAACGATTCTTAAAGCCCCCACCAATTTAAAAACATAATATGAAAGCCGAGGGAAGCTTAAATAGAAGAGACCAAGCATAATTTGAATTGTAAATCAGGATTTGAATCATAAATCATAGGATTCAAATCAGAGAATCGTAGGATTTATATAAAATGGGATACAAGGTGAGATTCAAATCGTCTTACTTAAAATTCAACTCAAATCATAAATCGTAGATATTAGGATTTTGACAACACTGCTAATAATTGCTCATCCATCCGTTCCTCTAAGGCTGTTTGAAAGGTCCAGACCATTCATCAGACAGAGCCCAACATGAACATCCCCTGGGCAAAAAACCAAACTGGTCTACTCATCAGGCGGACCATACGTGTACATTAACTATGGACCATTCATTGCCCTTTCTTTCCACCATCCATTTTACTCAGAAACTAGCATGCAACCTAATGAGTGGACCACAGCCACAGGTTTATAATCCAAGGCATGTTCATCCCACCTGATGACTGGCCAGGATCTTGCACCCTTGTGTAACAATAGCATGTTCCCCCCAATTCACCGTCCAAGCGAATCTCCTTCGCATTTCTCCTCACAAATTCCAACTTCCAATCACCGAACATATAAATTAAAACCGTAAATAACAATCTACAGAATCTAACCAGCAAAACCTAAACAAAGAATTATAATTCACAAGGCAATACCTGACACCGGCACACAATTCTCCCGACTGCACAATCCCCGTTGCTGCCGACTCAGCAGCCGGCGATGCCTCCTGAGCAATTATTACAATTATTTGTAAAAATAGATGGACGGCATGGATGAAACACATACATCATGGTGGGGCCCACAGAGCACCGACCACCAGCCATTGGCTGGTGTCAGGGGGAGTAGCCAGTCCGTTCCCCCGTGTGGCTGGGTAGATTGAAAGGGATTGAAAGGTATTATGGTGGATGGCCTGGATTTCTAGGTATTGATGGTGTTGACAGTGGATTGTCTTCAGATACATGGGATTGCTATATCCCTGGATTGATATATCCAGTCTGTTTGGCACACCCGGCCAATACTGGAATTAAACCTTACCATCCCTTCCAATCCCTCGAGCCAAACGCGTCTCAGTTGGCTGTTGATCACCGACTCTGTTTGGCACGCCCGACCAATCCCAGAATTTAACTTCCAATCCCTTCTAATAACATCCAATCCCTTCCAATCAGAAATGCCAAACGGCCCTTAGATTTCAAAAACAGAAGGGGCAAATCCTTCCAATCCCTTCCAATAACATCCAATCCCTTCCAATCCGACCGGCCAAACGGCCCTTACATTTCAGAAACAGAGAGAGGGGAATGCGGATTGAACCTCTGAAAGATTTGAGAAAGAGATAAATAGGGAAAAAGAAATATACTCACCGTACGATGCTTCTTCTTCTTCTACTTCATGCAACGAAATGGGTTTCGGGAGATGCGGAATGCGGCCTTGAGACAGTGAGAGAGGGTGAGGGAGATCGGGAGATGAAGAGAGGGCAAGGGAACGAGAGAGACTGAGTGCGAGAGAGAGAGAGAGAGAGAGAGAGAGAGAGAGAGAGAGATGGAGACGGAGATGGAGAGTGGGTTTCTGGTTTGGAGGGCGGGAGATAATGGCGCTGGGTTGGGTTTTTGGAGGGAGATGGGGTTTTCGACGGGCGCGTGACGGACGGCCCTGAGCGGTTTTAGAATTTTAGTTACGTGGGGCCCACTGTGATGTATTTCATATATCCACTCCATCCAATAAATTTAAATTATTATTTTAAGGATGATAAAAAATTCATTTAGATCAAATCTTTAAGCTGACCACACAACAAATTAACAGTACACATTTAATTTATATTATTTCTTATGGTGTGGTCCACCTAGATATTCAATCCACATAATTTTTGGGCTTATGCAACAACATTATATATCCGAATTTTTGGACGGCTTAGATCAAATACATATATTCCAGTGGACCTCATGGATCCCCCTCAGCACCATATAGGTTATAGGTTGAAAGGTATGTTTTAGCTACAGAGAACCTAGGCTATAGCTACGGATTAAATCCGTAGCTATTTTGCTACGGATTTAATCCGTAGCTAAAAGCTTTCAACTTCCATAGCCTTTACTCGATTTTTTGGTAGTGAATCCATTTGGTTCCAATGATGTGTTTATCTTTAGGTCTAGGTACGAGATACCAAACATCATTTCTCATGAATTGGTTAAGTTCTTCTTGCATCGCAAGAATCCAGTTTTCATCAGCAAGAGCTTCTTTTACGTTAGATGGTTCTATCTGAGATGTAAAATATATGTAATTACATATATCCTCAAGTTGTTTATGAGTACGAACACCAGTGAGAGGGTTTCCAAGAATCTGTGTGGTTGGATGATCTTTAACAGTCCTCAGTTCAGAATCAGTCTGATTAGATGAAGTATCAGATTTATCAATTACTAGTACTTTATTATTATCTAAACTTGAGACTAGTGTGTTTAAGTGATCATCAATGACTACATTGATAGACTCTTGAATCACACCGGTCCTTTTGTTCAGAACCCTATAAGCTCGACTGTTTAAAGAGTGTCCTAAAAAGATCTCTTCATCACTCTTCGTATCAAACTTTCCCAAATATTCACGATCTCGTAAAATATAGCACTTGCTGCCAAAAACTCGAAAGTATTTGACAGTAGGCTTTTTATCGAACTACAATTCGTAAGTCGTTTTATTATTACCTTTACTAGTGTAAACCTAGTTAATGATATAGCAAGCTGTATTGACTACTTCAGTCCAAAGAATCTTAGAGAGCTTCATACTATTCAACATGACATTACCCATTTCTTAAAGTACTCTATTTTTCCTTTCAACTATACCATTTTGTTGTGGAGTTTTGGGCACTGAGAATTCATGTAATATTCTTTGGTCGCTATAGAACTTCTCAAAACCGCTATTCTCAAATTCAAATCCATGATCACTATGAATCTTACTGACTTGAGAACCTTTTTCAGTTTAAATCCTTTTGAGAACCATTTTTACTTCTTCAAGAGTTTCTGATTTGTCCCTTAAGAAGAAAACTCATGTATATCTGGTAAAGTCATCTACTATAACCAAGATATATCTTTTGCCACCTCAACTTTCTGTCCTGGTAGGTCCTATAAGATCCATATGGAGAAGCTCGAGTGGTCTTGATGTGGTATTGGAATTCACCTTTTTGTGTGAGTTCCTCATTTGTTTGCTAATCTGGCATTCACCACATATTTTATCTAACTTTTATAGTTTGGGTAGACCTCTTATAAGTTCTCGTTTGCTTAATATATATAGATTTCGGTAGTGTACATGTCCAAGACGTTTGTGCCACAAATCAGTCTCGTCTGTATGGACCATGTAACACATTTGCGTAGATGAGCTAGATTCACTAACAATATAGCAATTTTCAAACGTTCTATGTCCAGTTAGTATTGCTGAACCCTTGTTGTTTAGAATCTCACAGCATTGATTAGAAAACTGAACACTATGGTTATTATCACAAATTTGTGATATGCTTAGAAGATTTTGTTTCAGTCCTTTAACATACAAAACATTTTTAAACAAAGGAAGGTTATAGAGTTGAACCGTACCTTGGCCCATTATCTTGCAATTGCTTCCATCACCAAGAGTAACTGACCCATCAGTCATATCTTTAAGATCGGTGAATAAGCCCTTGTCGCCTGTCATACGCCTGGAGCATCCACTATCTAGGTACCACTTTGAATGGCTTGTTGTTTTGAAAGCTGTGTGGACAACCAAGCAGGAAACTTTAGGAACCCATTTCAGAACAGTTTTGGGTTTAGGAGTATAGTTGGTATTCTTCTGACTATTGTTATAAGAATGACCTACTGAGTTAGATTTTAAGAGCTCCTTGAGTAAATCCACTATCTTTTCAGCTAGTGGGTTTCTGTTCTGATTTTTGAAGTTGACATAGCTCCCTCTAGGTTCTTGAAAAGCTTTTGTATTTTAAAAAAAACCTTGACTAGTATTTTTTCCTTTTGAGTTAGAAGACTCTCCTTTTACAAATCTAGGAGAAGTATACTTTTGTTTAGGAGGAACATTGTTATCATAGCCCAACTCGGATCTGTCGCCACATTTTCTAGATCTAGATAAAAAATTTTCTAACTTTAGATCTCTTTGGGCATACCTCCATGTATCCTTTAAACTCAGAAGAGAAGATACTTCAGTTTTAAGTCTCTCATTTTCAAATTTCAGATTTTCAATCAAGGAGGTTTTGAATTCTAAATAACATTTTGATTTTTCAAAACAATCTGAAATTTGGGATTTTTCTAAAACAGGAGATTCAAAACATTCTTTAAGTTTAAAAAACTTTTCTTTTTGAAGTTTAAGTTTGACAACAATTTTACAACTTTCCTTGTATAGGGCATTGTAAGCATCTTGAAGATCATCTTCATTTTCATAATCACTATTCATATTTTCTTCGCTAGTTGAATCATCATGATCTGAAAAAGTGAATTTGGCTAGAGTCATAAGAGCTTTAACTTTACTGCCCGACTCAGTTTCAGAATCTTCTGATTCAAAAGAAGCTTCAAAATCAGATGATTCATCTCAAGTAGCCAACATACCCTTCTTTTTGGGTTTGTCTTTTTAAGGACACTTGTTTACTAAATGCCCATATTCTTGGCAGTTGTAATATTGACTATCTTTCAAAGACTTCCAAGTTTTAGATTTGGGTTTTGATCTTTTCTTATCATTTGATTTTTGAAAATCAACCCTCTTTTTACTCTTGAAAATCTTGTAAAACTTTTTCGCTAAAAGAGCCATATCATCTTCGGAATCAGAGTTTTCTTTAGAAGATTTAAGAGCGATAGATTTACTTTTAGGAGCTTTAAAGTTTAACTCATAGGTTTGTAAAGAACCAACTAGTTCTTCTACTCTCATATTGTCCGTATCACGAAGTTCCTGGATCGCGGTTACCTTAGAGTTGAACCATTCAGGAAGTGAGCGTAGCATATTTGCACACACTTTACTTTCTGGGATTTTATCGCCAAGACCCCACATTGAGTTTACAATGTCATTTAATCTAGTGTAAAAGTCCATAAACATTTCATTTTCCTCCATATGAATTTCTTCAAATTTGGTTGTGAGGAGTTGGACTTTTGATTTTTTGACAATTGTCATTTCTAATATATCCCAGGCTTGCTTTGCAGTATCACATGATATGATTCTTTTGGACTCATCTGGTGATAGTGCACAAGTGATTGCATTTAGTGCTTTTGCATTGGCACTACTCTCATTTTTCTGAAGGGTGGTCCATGAGAAATGGTGTTACTCTCATTGATTTTGAACCATCAATACCAGTCACTTCAGTGGTAGGTGGGTTCCATTCAGTCACTGTGACTTGCCACACACTCTCATCCATTGATTTGAGGAAGATCCTCATCCTAGCTTTCCAATAGGCATAGTTGGAGCCTTCAAAGGGTGGAGGCCTAATGACATCTTATATACAGCTTAGATCGTTAGCTAAGGAATTAAATCCAAATAAAAAGCAATAAGAGCGAGCTATTAGGCTCTGATACCACTTGAAATGGCCTAGCTATACGTCCTAGAGGGGGGGGGGGGGTTGAATAGGACGATCCCAAAATAAAACTTTAACAGTAGAATAAATTAAGATAGATAGCTAAATAAACTAAATCAAATCACAATACTGAAATAAAAGCAACCTCACTAAACAAGTATTGAGAGGTTGATACGAATTCAGTTCTAAGGACAACCTTACACCATAAAAACCAAACGTTTATAGCAGGACAACCTTATTTCTAAAACGTCCCTTGTATCAAAAACTCAAACCGGAGAGGAATAAATAAATAGCAAGGAATTGAAATAAATTACAGAAATTTAAAACTAAATTATTACAACATTCCCACTGTGCTTGAAATGTAAATTTTACAACATTCACATCCACACATACATTCCACAAATCTGAATGAAAAGAGATATAAAACTTAAGCAAGCATTCAAACCATAAGACAAAGAGTTATAGTGGTTCGCCTGTGTGTACACCAACTGTTCAACAATAGCCACACAACGCTACTCCACTTCTAATATCCTCACACAGGGGATATCAGCGTTCACTATTAAAGATAGGTTTTTTAGGTTCACCAAAAACCTTCACAATTGTGGTTTTCTTTGTGGGCTTACATAATTAAAAAACCCCTCTTCTGAGTTTTCCTGGCTCTCCTCAGATAACCAATATAATAAGATTTTTCTGGCAAATCCCAAAACAAAATCAAATGAAAGTAAATTACACAAATGTAAAATACCTAAATTTCTCCTTCGTTGTAGCAGCCCAGAAGAACCAAGTCTGAGTAGAGATTTGAATGTCAAAGTTCAATGTTCAATACTCTCTTTGTAATGATTCTAAGTTCTAACAGATTTTAAATTAAACCAATTGGGCGTAGCTCTATTTGATTTTGATTCCAAGAAGACGGAATACAGCAATTCCACTTTTCAAATAAGATTGGAATACAGGAAGAAAATCAAATAAGGAAAGCTAAAGAAAGAGAATATTGAATATGCACACTTAGCTTAAAATGGAGCACAGACTTATCTCTCATAAGGCCGAATTAAATTAGCTTCAATTTCCTATTTTATTCTGAGATTCGTGCTCTATTTATAGGTGAGAAAATCACGTCTTCAACTGGTCTAAAGAACTCTACGACTTGTTGTAGAACCAATGGATATTTGAAAATTTGGGCATGATAAGATCTGGTAGTTTCATGACTAGTCATAGGTGATCTACGACTGGTCGTAGGTCCCCTTCGACTGGTCGTAGGTTGCACACGACTAGTCAAAGCTAGCCGAATTTCAACGTTGTACATTGAGTCGTAGGACTATGACTTGTCGAAGAAACAGTCGACACTGTTCATACGACTAGTCGAACAGTCCCTAAGACTAGTCAAAGCCTAACAAAAAAATTTTAAATTTTGCAACAAACTTACGACTGATCTAGAAAATTCTTAGACAGGTCGAAGCAGTGCTAGGACTAGTTGAACAAGGTCTAGGACTAGTCTTAGAACAACCTAAACTCCCATATATAAAACATATGTATCATGTATCCAGAATGACTTACTCTAAAGGTCAATCTAAGGTCAGTCATACCTCAATAGTGAAGTAAGGACATTGAAACTTAGAGACGAGTGACCTTTGAAAGTAATGAAGCTTGTAGTCTTGATGTAGTTCAAACTTGAAAGCTTCTTGAGATCTTGAGGTCGAACTTGAAAGCTTCTTGAGATCTTGACTTGTGAACAATGCTTGTCAATCAAAGCTGAGCTTGAGTAAAGCATTGTTCTTCACAAATGCACGCTTCATAACAGTGTCTTTGGCACCATAAATTTGACAACAAAAAGGGCTATAAACTATAGCACTTACAGTAGTTCAGTGTTATTTTGATTAGATGAAGAGTCTGGTTTATCAATTAGAAGAGCCTCATCATCTTATGAACTTAAGTGAGGTGTATTCAAATGATCATCAATGACCACATTAATAGATTCTTGTATTACACTGGTCCTCTTATTAGAAGAGCCTCATCATCTTCTGAACTTAAGAGAGGTGTATTCAAATGCTCAACTATTCAGAGCATACCCTAAAAATATCCCTTCATCACTTTTGGTGTCAAATTTACACAGATGTCCTCAGTCACGCAAGATATGGCATTTACTGACGAAAACTCGAAAGTATTTGATAGAAGGCTTCTTATCAAACCACATCTCATAAGCCGTTTTATTATTTGATTTTCTAACATAAACACGGCTAATTATATAACAAGCAGTATTTACGACTTCAGCCTAGAGATTTTTAGGAAGCTTTATATTATTTAACATTACATTTGCCATTTCTTAAAGCACCCTATTTTTCCTTTCCACTACCCCATTTTGTTGTGGTGTTTTGGGAGCAGAATATTCATGTGATATTTCTTGGTCACTACAAAATTTCTCAAAACTACTATTTTCAAATTCAGAACCGTGATCACTACGAATCTTAGTGACTTGTAACTCTTTTTCATTTTGGATATGTTTAAGTACCCTTTTTATTTCTTCGAGAGTTTTAAATTTCTCTCTTAAGAAGACTACCTAAGTATACCTGGTAAAATCATCTACAATGACCAAAATTACTTCTTGCTACCTCGACTCTCCGTTCTAGTTGGTCCAATGAGATCCATGTGGAGAAGTTTGAGTGGTTTAGATGTGACATTAGAGTTTATCTTTTTGTGTACACTCCTTATTTGTTTACCAATCTGGCACTCGCTACATATCTTATCCACTTTCTTTATTTTGGGTAGACCTCTTACCAAATCACTTTTGCTCAATCTATATAAGTTGTGGTAGTGTACATGTCCTAGGCGCTTATGCCATAGTTCGGTCTCATCGGTATGGACCATGTAACACGATAGCTTAGATGAACTTGAGTCACTAACTATATGACAGTTCTTAAAAGTTCTATGACTAGTTAATATTATAGAACCATTCTTATTTAAGATTTTACACTTTTAGTTTGAAAATTTTACACTGTGATTATTATCGCAAATTTGAGAAATGCTTAATAAATTATGTTTTAAACCTTCTACATATAAAACATTCTCAAATAGAGGGAGGTTAGGGAGATGAACCGTACATTGCCCAACAATTTTGCAGTTGCTACCATCACCGAATGTGACTGAACCATTAGTCATGTTTTTAAGACTGGTGAACAGACTTTTGTCACCTGTCATATGTCTGGAGCAACCACTATCCAGGTACCACTTTGAATGTGGTGTAAGCAACTAAACAAGCAACCTTAACGACCCATTTCATTATAATTTTGGGTTTAGGAGCATAGTTGATCCTCTTCTGATTATAATTGTTATGCTTCCTACCCACTGAGTTAGATTTTAAGAGCTCTTTAAGCATGTCTATAATTTTCTCAGCTAAAGAATTACGGTTCTGATTTTTATAGTTTATATGGTTCTTTTTAGGATTCAAGGACTAAAAAGTTTTAGTCCTTTTGGAATTATTTTGATTCAGACTATTCCCTTTTGAGTTAGAAGACTATCCTTTAACAAATTTAGGAGGAGTATTCTTATATTGGGAGGAATATTTTTATTGTATCCCAATCCAGATCGATCACCACATTCTCTAGATCTGGATAGAAGTTTTTCTAATTTAGGGTCACCTTGGGCATACCTCCATGTGTCCTTCAAACTCAAAAGTGAAGAGACTTCTAGTTTTAGGTTTTCATTTTCAGATTTTAAGTTTTCAACTTGCAACGTTTTGAAATATAAGTCACACTTAGTTTTTTCAGAGCAATCTGAAAGGTGTGATTTTTTCAAAACCAGATTATCAAATTCTCTTTCAATTTTAAAAACTTTTCTTTCTGTAGTTCTAATTTAACAGCTATTTTCCAACTTTCCCTGTATAAGGCATCATAAGCATCCTGAAGATCTTCTTCATTCTCATGATCAGTTCCCAGATTTTCTTCACTGGTTGTATTATTATCTGAGAAAGTGAACTTGGCTAGAGTCATTGGGGCTTTAACATCATTACCCGACTCGGTTTCAGAATCTTCTGACTCAGAAGAGGCTTCAGAGCAAGAAGATTCATCCCCATGTAGCCAACATACCTCTCTTTTTAGGTTTGTCCTTTTTAGGACATTTGTTTGCTAGATGCCCATATTCATGGCAGTTGTAGCATTGGCTGTCTTTTAAAGATTTCCAATTTTTTAATCTTGATCTTTTCTTTTCAGTAGGTTTTTGAACATCAACCCTCTTTTTACTTTTGAAAATCTTATAAAACTTTTTAGCCAGAAGGGCCATATCATCTTCAGAATTTTCTAAATTAGAATTGTTATTTTCATAAGACATGCTTTTAGAAGACTTAAGGGCGATAGATTTACCTTTCGGAGCTTTAAAGTTTAACTCATTTGTTTGTAAAGAGCCAACCAGTTCTTCAACCTGCATATGGTCTGTATCACGAAGTTCCTGAATAGCCATGACTTTTGAATTGAACCTTTCAGGTAGTGAGCGTAGTATCTTTGCATAGACTTTGCTTTCTGGGATGTTATCTCCAAGACCCCACATAGAGTTGACTATATCATTCAACTTAGTGGTGAGGATTTGCAGTTTAGATTTCTTGATAGTAGTCATACCCTCGTGTGTCATTTCTAAGATATCCCAGGCTTGTTTCGTAGTATCACAAGATATAATTCTTTTGAATTCATCTGGTGATAGTGCACAAGTAATTGCATTTAAAGCCTTGGCATTGGACTATGCCAATTAAAAATTTAATAAGTGAAATATAAACAATAGATAGCCAAATGAAATGCAAATAACAAAAGGAAATAATAGCCTCAAAAATTAAGTATTGAGAGGTTGATACAAACTTTGTTCTAAGGACAACCTGACACCAAAAACCAATGGCTTATGATAAGACAACCTTACTAGAACATGGGTGAGTATAAAAAACTCAAACTCAAGAGGAGATAAAAGAAATAGAAACTAATCTATTACAACATTCACCACACAATGCTGAAATTTAAAGATTACAACATTCACATCCACAAATACATCCCACAAACTTAAACCATAAAAGAAAAAGAAATAAATCACACATCCACCAAACATAAAGAATTATAGTGGTTCGCTTGTGTGTACACCAACTATTCAACAATAGCCACACAACTACTCCACTCCTAATATCCACTCCCTTGGGATATTAGTGTTCACTAATCAAAATAGGTTTTTAAAGGTTCACCTAAAACCTTCATAATTATGTCTTTGGATGGGCTTACACACTTCAAAAACCTCTCGCTCTGAGATTTTCTAGATCACCTCAGACAAAACCATAATAGAGATTTTCAGGAATAATCTCACAAACCAAAAAGGAATTGAATTACGAAAAACGAAAAATACTTATCTGTATGAAGATTCTGAAGCATCCCGGTAAAACCAACTTGATGATGGCGTAGATGTTCAACGTTTAGTCTAACAAGTGTAAAGGGTTCTAAGTCTAGATGATTTTTAATTAAATCAGCAAGGGCTTTGTATTGATTTTGATCTTAAGAAAGGGTAAATCAAATATCCCTTTTCAATATAAGAACGGAATAGAGATTCAAAATCAAATTACAAGAGCTACTATAAAGAATCTTAAATATGCACAAAATATCCTAGAATGTACTCAAAATAATCTCAGATGATTGCTTAAGAATGATAGGAATTGAATAGAAAACTCTGAAATTTGAGCACAATTTATACGTGAAAAATCAGTCCGCACGACTGGCCTTTGGTTAGCTACAACTGGCCTTATCCAAATAAATTTTCAAAAATTCTAGCGCGTTAAGATTTTACAGCTGCACGACTGGCCTTGTGGGTCCCACGACTGGTCGAGTAGCCTGCTCGACTGGTCATGGACTCCACATGACTGGTCGTGTGAGTCCAGATTACTCATTGGAAAACGAGTCAAGCACTGCACGACTGGTCGAGCACTATTCACACGACTAGTCGAGCAGTTTCCAGGACTGGTTGTAGACCAACAGAAAATTTTCAAAAATTCATAACAAATTCTGGACTGGTCGAGGAAATATTAGGACTGGTCAAGCCAATGCTAGGGCTAGTCGAAAGAATAGAATTTTACACTTATAAAATGACCAAAATGATCGACGGAAAGTATGAAATGATCTAATCATGATCTAAGGTCAATCTAAGTTAATCATACCTTACTTGTGAGATAGAACACATGAACACTTAATCTTTCGATCACTTCAATAGCTTTAATTCTTGCGATCTTCAAAGCTTGAACTCGACATACCAAACACAATCTTCAACTAGGTCTTGGACTTTTCTAGTTCCATCTTGAACCACAATGTTCTTGAAAACTTTGTCTTCACTCGATATATGTAAGTCTTCACTTTCTTCCAATTTGAAGATCTTGGTAAGTTCATCGTAGATATCGGCAAGATAGATTTAGCATGAACAGAACGAACGTCGAAGATTCAATGTGAACAGATGCACAAGCTTGATACAAATCAAGATACAAACTTGAATTAGTTTGTCACACAAAAATTTGATAATACTTAGGGTTTATCAACATAGTGCTTTCAGCATGTTGAGTATATTTTCTAACATGATGGGGTAATATGTCACACCCCGAACTTGGAAACCGGGCCTATAAAATTCTCGATCGCTGAATCCGGCGCCGACAGCCTCCTTAGAACCCCATTCTCGGCTCCCGGCACCCATTTACCAGGTTCCGATCCTGTGACCCTACAAGGAGGATTTTTAATATCAATTTAATTCATAACAAGCATAACCACAAGCACAACCCATGAACAATAACCACAAGAACACCATCACAAAATCCACTATGATAAAAAACTTTTAAGTACAATGCGTGTAAAAGGAAAATACAAGATGATGATAATAACGGGAACTCCAAAAGCTCAACTGCATGCTCCAGCTCTGATAAGGCTATGGCTGCGTCCTGGCGTCAACTACACGCATCAATCGTGCATAAGCTTATAGAAATCTTAGAGGGTGGTGTAAGTGTGTGCGTAATATGATCGTGCTCGGAATGTAAGGTTAGAGTAATGCGAAAATATGCTGATGGGTATATGAATGCAATCAGCCGTACCAAGGCTATGCGGTGCAGAATATAAATGCCATCGGCCATATCAAGGTCATGCATAATGCAAGCCAAGCATACCAATCCACAACCACATATCAATGCAGTTCCTCACTAGAGCATCAAATCAGTACAGTTCTCAGTTTGGATAATCACCGGGGTCTAGTACACTCTACGCCAGCTTGCCGCCCCTATTTGAATGCACAACTAGGAGAGTGGAAGAGACCTCACTATCCGCCTGCCAATATCGGGCCCGGCTCGTCGATAGCGGATCGATTCCTCAAGCTGGTCAAACACAACCTAGAAGTTGCCCCCTCACTTAGGCGGGTAAGGTCACACTCCTTTCCAACTAACCATGACACAGTGGGAGATGCGACCTACTGGTATACGGCCCTAGGGCGCTCGTGTATCCACTTGGTCTTGACGTTGGAGTCATCCTCTGGTACCATCAGGTTTAGGGATTTTCACTTAGGGACATCTATGGCGCCCGTACGCTAGAACCAAACATTTTCGGTATCCAATCCAGCCACCCATGATGTGTCTATGGAGGCTTTAGCCCTGATGTCGCTAGGGCATACAATAATCATGATCACACAAATGCAAGTGCATGAATCACCCTACCAAACATGCAACAATCCTGCACACGTCGCGCGCTCATGTAAAGCAACTCCGCCTATCAGAAAGCCCATAAACAATCCGCCCGAAGGCATATGTTATGATCAGTCACTCAGATATATATATGATGCGTATGATCATGAATCATGGATCTAAACATGTCATAGGGTGACGGGCTTGTGCATAATGGATATGGGCCTAGACGGCCTACTCACTACAAGTATGGGCCCATCAGTGGGCCTTAGGGAGAGTGACAATGCAGACGTTTAACCAACATTATGCTTACAATGTGGGCGTCAAACCATCATTGCTCCCAAGGCATAGCCCACTATAATAGTCAACACATAAACCATGGTAGAATCATGTTATAATGGGCCTCATGTACATCCCATTGGGCCTCGACCCATGAGCCTTCAATACATCAAATGGGCCTCATATACATGGGTCTCGTATATATCAAAATGGGCCCCAACGGATGGTGCACAACTACATTAAGATAGGCCTAATCACATGGGCCTTGCATACAACATAATGGGCCTCATACAAGTCAAGGTAGGCCTCAATAATGGGCCTTAAACAAATCAAGGTAGACCTCATATAAGATGGACAACGTGAATATAAAATATATGGACGGCATTAATGAAATACATGTACATGGTGGAGTTACTCACATATCATGGTGAGCCATCGTTCCATCTGGATGGTGGAACAGGATCACATACATCAGCGGTGGGTCCCATGCACGTGGCCCACCCTTCGTATATATATTATACTGTAATATACTATAATATAATATATTATAATATACCATATTAGAATATAATACATATATAAATCACCAAGGACCACTGTAATTTTTATTCGTCACCTAACTGTTGATATGTCATAGGGATATAGGGTCCCACCGTAATATTTATTTTCCATCCAACCCTTTGATAAGGTCACACGTGACCTGGGCCCACCGTAATATTTATCTGACATCCAACCTATTTAAAAGGTCGCGTGGACCTGAAAAAAAATGGGGCCCACGGGAATATTTATTTGCCACCTAAACTGTTCATAGGGTCACGGTCAGGGGCCCACCGTAATGTGGTTCGCCAATCCAGCCCACCCATTATGTGTGTCCCACTTGGCTGAGGGTTCAGACCAAGTTTCAGCCGCATCCAAATTTCAGGTAGGCCCCACCAAGTGATTTTATATGTTTTAGGCATGTCTTCACATGATTTTAGATGGTGTGGCCCACCTGAGTTCCGTATACGGCTGATTTTTGGGATATCCCATAATTTAAAGGGGACGCCTTAAATGCATGGTGTAGATGTTCGAAACGCATCACAGTGGGGCCCACAGCTGGGGTCGTGAGGTCAAGCCCATCCATCTGCCAGGCGCAGGCAGCGCCTGCGTGCGTTCTGACAACAGCAGCGTCAGCTACTGCTGCTTGTTTTTTTTTTAAAACCAGTTTTCCTGTGGTTTTTCACAGGTGGGGCCCACATCAAGGAAATCTGCCCCGCCCATTGTATTCCCCGGCTCGATACCGTCAAACAGAGTCCAATATCCATTATGATTGGGCGAGTAAAACATCAATGCGGGTTTTGGACGGTAATAATACTGTTTCCTAAGGTATGGCCCGCCAATTAGTCGGATCAACCTCATTTTTTGACCTAACGCCTAAAATCAATTGGGGAATGGAATGGACGGCGTGAATTGGACCCATATATCCAAGTGGGGCCTGCATGAGCAGCCCACCCCTAAGCTAATATTTTTTTTAGCTTGTTAGCACGCACCCATGCCTGTACACGCACTCCATGTTAGCCGCTCCCTGTCCAGCGTCTCCTAGATGCCGGACAGCATGGATATAACACAATCATCATGGTGGATCCCACATGTAGGTGGCCCACATGTCATCAAGGTGGGTCCCACATGAATGTGGCCCCCTAATGGGTCTAATATTTGTGTTTTCCATCATCCAGGTTAGGCCCGCTGGATGGGATGGATAAAACAGATGGACGGCATTGATAGAATACATCCATCATGGTGGGTCCACGATCGGTATGGATCTAGTGGACCACACCCTTGACAAAAGAGAGAGAGAGAGAGAGAGAGAGAGATACGATGAGATAGAGAGGAGGGACCCCGCCACTATGGGCCCTCCATTTCTTGCATTCATACATCAAACGGCTCCCACCACATATGGCCCCTAAAAAAAAGAGAAATAACAGTGGATCACCCACCTCCAAGCTTTCTTCTTGCTCCCATAGGCTTGTAAGCTCCTATGCTTGACTTTTAATGGTGGATGATGGAGTTTCTATGGTGGGGATGAGAGATGAGAGGGTGGGCCACACTTGGAGTTGAGAGAGAGTGTTGGACGTGTGGAATTTCTCATGGGATTTGGATATTTACTAGAGAATGAGAGAGGGAGATAGAAATAATGGGTGTAAGGATGGATGGAGTGGTGTTGTAAGGATGGGAGATGGATGGGTATGGGTGAGTTTTGAAAATTTGTCAAAGGAGTATGGTTATGTTTGAAAATTGTAAAAAGGAGGAATGGTGAGGGGAGAGAGGGGTTTGACTTGTGGGAAAAGGGAGAGAGGCCACTTGTACTTGTTATTGGGTGAGGTGGCATGGAGGTAAGGTAGTGTACTTGTCTTGATTTGATGTGACATTCCGTAGAGATTCCCTCGAAGTTCGCAATGCACGGTATTTTTCTCAAAATGAACATGATCCTACATCTTCTACCCCGGGTATCGGATCAATACGCGGGTCGCAGTGTTGGAATTGCGGCAACGGCACGGTCGCTATGATACAAGTTTCGATTCGAGCCAACTTTGATATGTGGGACCCGGTTTAGGATCACGCGTAAATGTCAAATACGGTGTGAAGGTTGCCGAAATTCGACCGGAAGGACCGCGGAAGCATACGAAACGGTACGGACTAGGGTATAGGTCTTACACAATATTTAAGTCTTCATGGACAATTTATTTGTCTTTAGTCCATCCTTCAGCGAGTGTCTGGAAAATCTTTAAAATGAGTTGAAGCAATGTGAGGAAAAGAATTTAGTTCTAAATTGGGAGAAATGCCACTTCATGGTTCCCAAGGGATTTGTGCTTGGACATATAATTTTGTCCAAGGGAATTGAAGTAGACAAGGCTAAAATTGACCTTATCTCTAACCTACCCCCACCCAAGAGCATATGTGATGTGCGATCCTTCTTAGGATACATCGAATTCTATAGACGATTCATAAAGGGCTTTAGCCATCTCTCTCATCCTTTATGTAATCTCCTTTGAAAGGATATACCATACGAGTAGACTGAGAAATGCCATGAAGCTTTCACTAAGCTTAAGGCTATGTTGATAACTACTCCTATCATGTAGCCGCCCGATTGGAGCATCCCTTTCGAGATTATGTGCAATGCGTTTAACTATGCTATTAAGGTGATGTTAGGCCAGAGAAAAGAGAAGAAGCCCTATGTAATTCACTATGCAAGTAGAACTCTAAATTCTGCCCAAGTGAACTACTCTACTATGGAGAATGAGCTCTTAGCCGTAGTATTCGCTTTAGATAAATTTAGTCCTACTTAATCGAATCCAAGGTATCATTTACACTGATCATATGGCGCTGAAGTACCTTCTTTCTAAGAATGATGCTAAGCCCTGCTTGATAAGATGAATACTTCTAATTTAAGAGTTCGACATAAAAATACAAGACAAAAGGAGTAGAGAACATAATGGCGGACCATCTCTCTAGGCTTGATCTTCCTGATTCCCTTGAACCAACACCAATAAATAACATGTTACCTGATGAATACTTGTTTAAACTCTCCCAATTACCTTGATTTACTAACATTGTAAATGATCTTGCCATAGGTTTCATGCCAACATATTGGACTGTGCAAGATAAGAAAAAAAATCTTTGCCGAAGCATGTAACTTTTTCTAGGACAATCCTTATCTAGTTAAATATTTCCCAGACCAAATTCTAAGGAGATGTGTGCCAGAAAATGAACATTAAAGTGTTATCTCATTCTGTCACTCTCAGGCCTGTAGTGGTCACTTTTCTGCTAAAAAGACAATGGCCAAAATTCTTCATTGCAGCTTTTACTGACCCACTATCTTTAAAGATACTCATGAGTTTTGCAAAGCTTATGAGCGTTTTCAGAAATTGGGAGGATTGTCCTGTCAAAATATGATGCCACTAAATCCAATTCTTATCATTGAAGCATTAGAATGCCAGGGCATCGATTTCATGAGGCCATTCCCCCAATCCTTTGAAAATATTTATATTTTGTTAGCAGTAGACTATGTTACAAAGTAGGTTGAAGCGATCCTGTGCCGGAACAATGATCATAGATTGGTCATTAGATTCTTAAAAGAAAACATTCTTTCTCCATTCGAAACACCTCGAGCCATCATTAGTAATGGAGGGTTGCACTTTTGAAATAGGCCATTTGAGAACGTAATGAAGAAATATGGCATCTCTCACAAAGTGAGCATTCCATGCCACTCGCAGACAAGTGGGCAAGCTAAGATTTTCAACAGGAAAATCAAACATATTTTGAAAAAAATGATTAATCCTAACTGTAAGGATTGGTCAATTATCTTGACCGATGCTTTATGGGCTTACCGTATAGCTTTTAAGACGCCTATTGGAATGTCTCCATTTAGACACATCTATAGAAAAGCTGGCCACTTGCCAGTGGAGTTGGAACATATAGTCTACCGGGCTATCAAAAATCTAAAATTTAACTTCGACAATGCTAGCTCATTGTGCAAACTTCAATTGAACGAACTTAAGGAAATTCAGAATGATGCATATGAGAACTCAAGATTTACAAGGACAAGATGAAGGTGTTCCATGACTGGAACATCCTTTGAAAATCATTCATAACTGGTCAAAAAGTCCTTCTGTACAATTCTCAATTACGTCTTTTCCCGAGTAAGCTTCGATCTCGTTGGATCGGTCCTTTCATTATTACTACTTTTATCCTTCTGGGGCCATCGAGATAAAGAATCTGACGAATGGCAATGTTTTCAAGGTATACGGACATCATCTCAAGCCATTTGTTGAGAAGTTCGATTCAGAGGATATGTCCATACCTCTAATTGATCCTATATATCATGATTGACCTCCTAATCTGATGGAAGTATAGTTAGGTTTATTGTTTTCATAGGATTTAAGATTAGGATAGTTTATTTATTCAAGTTGTTTAGTCTTCGTACTAACCCATTTACATGTTAAGAACTTTAGAAAAGCTTAAATTCTCCTTCTTCAAGTACTACCTTTCCATCACTTTTCTTTTCTTTTTGTTGTCTCATGTGCATTACATGCTAATATCTTTTACATTGAAGACAATGTAGGTTTTAGGTTGGGGGTGTGGATTAGGTAAACTAATCAGTGTTTTCTTAGTCTTTGAGCAAAAATTTTAAAAATTTTCAATTTTTCAAATTAAAAATTTGTTCAGAAAAATAAAAGCTTGTGTAATTAAGAATGCCTTGAGTACGATGATAAGATAGAAATTGAATTTTGAATTATTGGAGTTTGATTAATTGAGTAGACTATCACTTTAGTTCTCTCATCCAATTGATTAAGAGGAAGTTTGAATATCATGTTGACCTAAATCACAAGACACATTCAATTTATTTTCTGTAAATTGTGCTAGAATTTCTGATTGTTAGAATGTGAATCATTGATAGATGTTGAGAATTAAGTCTAGAGAATTTTATCCACCTTAAAAAGATGAAAAGAACCGGTTAAAAAATAGAGAGATTGACAAAAAGATTATGTATGATGAAAAGATTGGAAAACAATGAAAAGAATAAAAAGTCTAAAAAGAATGAAGATGAAAAGACTGAAAAGAATGAATAAATAAAAGTGACAGTCGATACAAAATCAAGAACTAGAAAAAGAAGAAAAATGGAATAAGTTCAGATTCAACACTTGATTGTTCAATCAATCTTGAGGTGATGAGCATGACTAACATTATGAAATGATAGTACTTTTATAGAAAGTAAGTTGGAATTCACTAAGCACATTGGAAAGACTTGATATATGAACTTATGCTCATGAGTGATTGATAAAGAACATATTTGATTGATTGCTAATGTGATTTAGCTCTAGGTTTTCAAACTTTCACTCTTGCTTCTTTAAATTCTACTCATTCATACTTGATTGCACAAAAGATTATTTTCTAAAAGCAGTTTGAGCATTGAGAATCGAGGATTCTTTCACGCATGTTTTGCTTGGGACTATCAAAATGTTGGTTGGGGGTGTGCTGTGTAGCAAATATTGCATATTTCCCCTAGTTTATAACTTGGTTTTATGAAAATGATAATGTTTAATGGTTATATTTTATACATGTTTGTATTGTAAGGTGAATCTGAGAGCTTGGATTGAAAAGAATGTTAAAAGTATGGATTTGATGCTCAAGAATCACCAAGGCAAGAGATGGATATTAAGAGACTAAGATTGAAGATTTTAAAACCCCAAGATTTAAGGTAACCAAGTAGAGAATGAAGGAAGTCAAAAGTACAAAGTGCAGATTTAAGCAAGTGTTCAATGACATCGAACACGGGTCGATGACATCAAAGAATTACATGAAAATTGAGTTTGGTCGCTGGACAAATTGGATGCATTTCTCGATGACATCGAACCCCTATTCGATGACATTAAAGGTAGTTTGATGACATCGAGATTTTTACGAATATTTGGAGCAACTCATTGCAACACTCTAGACACATTCTCGATTGATCAAACACCCTTCGATGACATCGAAGGACTGTTTGATGACATCGAAGGTATGTTTGATGACATGAAAAGTACGCAGTGTGAAAGGTGTTACATAGTGCGAAATGCCCAACTTTTGGATCCGACTTACATTCGATGACAGCGAAGGTTGTTCGATGACATCGAAGGCGTTACACAGAGTGTGTAAATTTGAGGCGATTTTCAAAGACAGCCAGACTAAGGTTATAAATATGGGTTCTTTGAGGAGTTCTAAACATGAATTAGGTTTTCAGAATCAGAGCCAAAGGGTGGAGTAGCCTCCCAAGAGTTTTTCTTCTTTCCTTATTTATTTTTAATGTTTTATTTAAAGGTTTTAGTTTCAATAATGTTTATGGTTAACTAAACCTCTTAGCTAGGGCTAAGAGGTGAAGCTTGTAGCGTGTTGGGATGATTTTCTTACTTTGATTCTTGTTTTTATTAAACCTCGTTGATTTCTAGTTTGAATTTAAGGAATATTTTTAGTTTTCTATGATTTATTGTAACTCAAATTACAATAGATGTTGTGGTAGCTTTAAATATCTTCTTTTCCATTCTAAGATTGTGAGATCGGTAAATCCTATTATTCTCTATAGTCTCCTGGGCATGGTAGGATGTTGGAATCCTTTCCAATCATCACAATACTCCTTCATGTATGACTAGGTCAATGAAAAGTTCAAATTTTGTTTACTTGCTTCATCTTTCAATTGGATAGGATAAGACTCCAATTCTAGTTGTGTTTCTTGAATCAAGTGATGTAGCATCCTGATAGTTACAAGTGGAACCTTAGCACTCCAGTTCCATTTAATATTTGATACTTTATTCACAATTACTCTCAATTATTCCATATTTAGATTTAGATCTTCTTTTAGTTCTAGTTCTAATTATTTTCAGAATACGTACGAGTTTAGTCCCTGTGGATTGGACCTCAGTCTCACCGAGTTATTACTACATCACGACCAGTTCTTGTCAGGATTTGCTTCAATCCCCCTTTGTTTGACCAAGAAATCGAGGAACTTTACCGAGCTTTTTCCGATGGCGTATTTGTTTGGGTTTAGATTCATCTGATAATTCCTTAGGATGGTGAACATCTCTTCGAGGTCGGTCATGTGGTCTGCGGCCTTAAAACTCTTGACTAATATGTTGTCAACATAGACCTCCATAGAGTATCCAATCTGCTTCATGAACATCTTGTTGACGAGTCGTTGGTACGTTGCTCCTACATTCTTCAACCCAAAGGGCATGACCTTGTAGCTGAAAGTGCCCTAGTTTATCAATTAGCGTGAGCGTTGAGTCAGCCAGACAAGTGAGCCCCATAGGAAGATCATTCAAGCGTCTGCCTTAACAGGATGTGTGCCCGAAGTCATTAAAGGTAAACTTAGCCTCACATCCCATGTCCCAAAACACCAGGTATATAAAATCCTTAAAAATTGTTAGAACAACATAGGGTTTAAGGTGAGAAAACTACTTTGAAAAATTAGGAAAATCTCTAAGTTTTCTGCCTTTGTCGATTTATCAAAAAGTGATTGGATGAAATCGGACTCTGTTATCGATGTTCTGATACTCACTCGATGTTATCGAAATGAGTATTTCAGATGTCTAACAACCTCAATTAATTCTGGACTGAATTATTGATGAATCGATGAAATACTCGATATCATCGTCTTTCGAATCTCGAGTTCATCGAGATGGCTCGATAAAATTGACAACTAGTTAGGTTGTGTCCAAAATGCAGTTAAGAAAAATCATGTGATTTTTGATATCTTGAAGAGAGCCTCGATATCCTCAAAATTCAAACCTCGATGATATCAACGGACCTTCGATGATATTGGATTGGGACACGATTTTGACTAGCAAGCTTTCAGGTAAATTTATTTAAGTATTGAGGAGTAACTAATGATATCAATATTCAAATATCGATCAAATCGAGACCAGGTAGATGTCATCGAAATAGGACACAAACTATCCAACAAGCTTATAGGAAAATTCCTTGAAAATATCAATGAATTGAAACTAGTATCGATATTATCGACATTCAAATTCAGATGATATCAAGGGATGCTTGATCACTTCAATACCTGTTAACCTTCAAAGGCAAGTCTGCTCTCAAGTTTTTCAAATGTCCAGGAATCGAACTATGCATCGATGAAATCGGAGTTCGAAATCCGATGACATCAAAACATGTTCGATATCATTGACCAGTTGGCAAAAAGGTTCAAAAGCGTTTGACAAATTGAGTTCGTGTCATCGAGCGGGCATTCGACGTTATCAAGAGTATATGATCGATGATATCGAAGACTACTCAATGATATCGAACTTTGTAAAAAAATATGATTGTTTTATTTTCGTTGGAACTTTTTACCTATTTAATGAGAGCTTGCCTTTGGTTGTTTGTAGAGAAAAGACAAAAATCTTTTGAGTGTTTAATTCAGATTACCTACCCTAAGCCTTTTTCTCTTATGGGAGTTCATCCTCCAATCCACCCTCATCATTGATATTCAATAAAGTGGATTGGGGAATGAACTTCCACAGTAAAGGATCATCCAGCTACTACCATAATGGCAAATCATTGAGCTAGGATACCTTGAATGCATAGATGCTTGAATCACTCTGTTTCTAATATAAGAAAACATTTAATCGAGTAGGATTCTAACATAACCTTGACCCAACCCGTTACCTTACATTGGAGCATCAACTGTGTTGCGGTTCAAGGGAGCTGAAGATTCTTCATCATCAAAGGAGGAGATTTTCATCAATGTGCTTAATGGGGCCATTACAAGAAAAATGGGCAAAGGCTATGGCAAAAAACCGTAGCAAAAGCCCTTTTGCTACGGATATGATCCATAGCATGTCCGTCGCTTTTGGTGGGGTAGATAAAGGTATAGTTATGGATTATATTCGTAGAAATAGATACCAATCACTACGGATTATATCCATAGCAATAGATACCAATAGCTACGGATTATATTCGTAGCAATAGATATCAATAGCTACGGACTATATCCGTAGCAATAGATACCAATAGCTACAGACGAAAGCCATAGCTATAACTACGGATAATATTCACAGCTATTTTTTAAAAAAAATTGTAATAATAAGACCTGTTTCCATTGCAAGAACCTGTTGTGATTGATAACTCATCTAAGCTTAATGCTACTAGAAATAGTACATAAAATGCAATCAGAAAAAATTGAAACGATACATTTATTACAAATAGCAATCAAATCATACAATGCACCCTACATTACAAATAGCAATCAAATCATACAATGTATCCTACATTCACATTTCTAAATAAACAATACTTCACTTTGCTCAACCTATCATAAGAATTACAACTAAGGCGTGCCCTCATGTGCAAGAAACAAATACACTCCAACACAGTAAACACCCTCCATATGCATTCAATAATGCTCACATTTTTATAGAATTTTCTTCCTTCAAACGGTCAATTTTAGCAAATGCTGAAGATAGAGCTTCTTCTTTCCTTGAAACTGCAGATGTAACTTCTGTGGACTTCAACACAAGATCACTTTCAAGTTTTAAATGTATAAAACAGCATTTGTAGACACAATCAAACAAGCATGCCTTTGTGCACATCTCAAAAGGAAGAAAGATAAAAATTAAAAAATTAAAAAAAACAAAACAAAACACTTATATATGAAGAAATAAAAAATGTACCTACAAATCTTCTAAAGTATGGCAAAATCCAACATGAGTAATGTGTTCAAACCTAGGATGGACTTTTAAACTCAAAACCTAGGTTAAGGTTAAGGTTATAGGTTTAGGTTTAGATTTAGGTTAAGGTTATAGGTTTAGGTTATAGGTTATAGGTTATAGCTTTAGGGAATTGAGAATAGGTTAAGGTTTAGGTTTAGAAAATCGGGTTTGGGTTCGGGATCGGGTTTAGGTTTGGGTTTTCAAGTTTAGGTTTAGGTTTTGGTTAGGGAGTTGAGATTAGGATTAGGTGTAGGTATAGGTTTAGGGATTTGAGAATACATTTAGGTTTTATGTTTAGATTTAGGTTTTGAGGTTATAGGTTTAGGTTTAGGTTTTAGGTTTAGGTTTAGGTTAAGGTTAGGTTATAGGTTATAAGTTTAGGTTATAGGTTATAGGTTATAGGTTATAGGTTAAGGTTTAGGTTATAGGTTTTGGTTTAGGTTTAGGTTAAGGTTTAGGTTTAGGTTATAGGTTTAGGTTAAGGTTTAGGTTTAGGTTATAGGTTATAGGTTATAGGTTAAAGCTTTAGGGAATTGAGAATAGGTTAAGGTTTAGGTTTAGGAAATCAGGTTCGGGTTTGAGATCGGGTTTAGTTTGGGTTTTCAAGTTTAGGTTTAGGTTAAGGAGTTGAGATTAGGATTAGGTGTAGGTTTAGGTTTAAGGATTTGAGAATACATTTAGGTTTTAGGTTTAGGTTTAGGTTTTATGTTTAGGTTAAGGTTATAGGTTTAGGTTAGGTTTATGTGTAGGTTATAGGTTATAGCTTTAGGGAATTGAGAATAGGTTAAGGTTTAGGTTTAGGAAATTAGGTTCGGGTTCGGGATCAGGTTCAGGTATGGGTTTTCAAGTTTAGGTTTAGGTTAAGGAGTTGAGATTAGGATTAGGTGTAGGTTTAGGTTTAAGGATTTGAGAATACATTTAGGTTATAGGTTTAGGTTAAGGTTATAAGTTTAGGTTAGGTTTAGGTGTAGGTTATAGGTTATAGCTCTAGGGAATTGAGAATGGGTTAAGGTTTAGGTTTAGGAAATCAGGTTCAGGTTCAAGATCGGGTTTAGGTTTGGGTTTTCAAGTTTAGGTTTAGGTTAGGGAGTTGAGATTAGGATTAGGTGTAGGTTTAGGTTCAAGGATTTGAGAATACATTTAGACTTTAGGTTTAGGTTTAGGTTTTAGGTTTTAGGTTTAGGTTTAGGTTATAGGTTTAGGTTAAGGTTAGGTTATCGGTTATAAGTTTAGGTTATAGGTTATAGCTTATAGGTTATAGGTTTAGGTTATAGGTTTTGGTTTAGGTTAAGGTTATAGGTTTAGGTTTAGGTTTAAGTTAGGTTTAGGTTAAGGTTAAGGTTAAGGTTATAAGTTAAAGCTTTAGGGAATTGAGAATAGGTTAAGGTTTAGGTTTAGGAAATTGGGTTCGGGTTTGAGAACAGGTTTATTTTGGGTTTTCAAGTTTAGGTTTAGGTTAAGGTTTAGGTTTAGGTTTAGGTTAGGTTTAGGTTATAGGTTTAGGTCAGGTTTATGTTTAGGTTTAGGTTATAGGTTATAGGTTATAGTTTTAGGGAATTAAGAATAGATTAAGGTTTAGGTTTAAGAAATTGGATTCGGGTTTGGGATGGGGTTTAGGTTTGGGTTTTCAAGTTTAGGTTTAGGTTAAGTAGTTAAGATTAGGATTAGGTGTAGGTTTAGGTTTAAGGATTTGAGAATACATTTAGGTTTTAGGTTTAGGTTTAGGTTTTTAAGGTTATAAGTTTAGGTTAGGTTTAAGTGTAGGTTATAGGTTATAGGTTATAGCTTTAGGGAATTGAGAATAGGTTAAGGTTTAGGTTTAGGAAATCAGGTTCGGGTCGGGATCAGGTTTAAGTTTGGGTTTTCAAGTTTAGGTTTAGGTTTAGGTTAGGGAGTTGAGATTAGGATTAGGTGTAGGTTTAAATTTAGGGATTTGAGAATACATTTAAGTTTTAGGTTTAGGTTTTGGTTTAGGTTTAGGTTTAGGTTTTAGGTTTAGGTTAAGGTTTTAGGTTTAGGTTATAGGTTTAGGTTATAGGTTATAGCTTTAGGGAATTGAGAATAGGTTAAGGTTTAGGTTTAGGAAATCGAGTTCGGGTTCAGGATCGGGTTTAGGTTTGGGTTTTCACGTTTAGGTTTAGGTTAAGTAGTTGAGATTAGGATTAGGTGTAGGTTTAGGTTTAGGGATTTGAGAATACATTTAGGTTTTATGTTTAGGTTTACATTTTAAGTTGTAGGTTAAGGTTATAGGTTTTGGTTTATGTTTAGGTTTAGGTTTTAGGTTTAGGTTAAGGTTATAGGTTTAGGTTAGGTTTAGGTTTAGGTTATAGTTTATAGGTTATAGGTTAAGGTTTAGGTTTAGGTTATAGGTTATAGGTTTAGGTTTTAGGTTTAGGTTAAGGTTATAGGTTTAGGTTAGGTTTAGGTTTAGGTTATAGTTTATAGGTTATAGGTTAAGGTTTAGGTTTAGGTTATAGGTTATAGGTTTAGGTTACATGTTTAGGTTTAGGTTTAGGTTAGGTTATAGGTTATAAGTTTAGGTTTAGGTTGTAGGTTATAGGTTATAGGTTAAAGTTTAGGTTATATGTTAAGGTTATAGGTTTAGGGTGTGGTTTAGGTTAAGGGTGTGGTCCCTGCAAATATAGATATAAACACAGCCTGCTCCAATTGTCCAGGATCTTCCAATGTTGTTCATAAGAAATGAACAGTTTCATCATGATCATAACAGCAGTTCCCACCTTCCAGGGACCCCCCGCTCAACATCTGGATAGCTCCGACATACATCCGGATCCGCTTCATCAATTTCGAGATAATATATAAACATAGGCCTGTCTAAATGGTCAAGCCACCCATATTGTTGTCCATAGGAAATGGATAGCTTCATCATAGTCATAACAGTGGTTCCCACCTTCCAGGGACCCCCGCTCAACATCCGGAGATCTCCGATGCACATCTGGATCTACTTCAACAATTTCGAGATAATATATAAACTTGAGCCTATCCAAATGGCCAGACCACTTCATCAATGAATCATATAGTATAAAGGAAAGAAGACTCACCAATTTAGCAAGCAAGGAGAGAAAGTGTGAGTGCTTGGAATGTCATCGTTTCTTTGAATAATGGATGCATTTCCACAATGCAATATGAGAATCAGTAAGTTTTTTAGTTTCTCCAACAATGCATATGGGCACAGATTTACAAATAAATAAAATAATAAATAGAATTTAAATATGCCTTCTAAATTGTACTTACCGATAGTTGGAATTGTGGTAACAATCTCCCCCAGCTTGAGCTTGAGTCTATTTTCTATTACAATTAGAGAAATCAATACAAACTTACAACAATAGGTACCAATCTTTAGTCCAGGGGTGATCCACAATAAAAGGTCCCATTTACCATGAAGTAAAACCATATATTATCCATACCTTAATAGGACTCACTATAATGGTAATCTTTCAATGATGACCCACTACTTCTGATAATCACTACAGGGGTAAGAAAATTACAAATAGTAAGACTCATGGATGACATATGTATAAATAGTGATAAGACTAGCTGGTAATGACAGGAGGCTAAGACATCAAATTATTTATGAAGAACAGGAAAAAACAAAGATAAAATAAATAGTTAAAAACTTTACCATTTCAATATTGAACCTTGTAGTGGTAACATTAAACAACTAAGATTGGAAAAGAATATGAACTTTCAACTAAAGGATGAATATGTACCAATTTGAAGCTCATATCCTACACCAACTTGCAAAAGGAAAATACAAGAGGACATGCCCAACTAGAAATGGAGCACAGATCTGTTATGTTTGTAATAATTCTGAGAGACTGGTTTGCATAAACAACTTCCTAATCCCTGAAGAGATTTCAAAAGCAAAATTAGTTCTATTGGCACAAGAAGTAATTGGTTTTAAAGATAGATAAACAAATATAGTGGGTTTTCCTTTAATGAAATGACCTCCATTCATCCAATAACTATTAAGGAAAATGAATTCATTCCCAATCTACTTTGCATGGAAGCTCACAATTAGTACTACCATGCATTGATATTAGAATCAAGAACCCTCATGATAAGAGGAATTATAGCGTCCAAATGCATCAGGTCATGCTCAACATTCTCATGTGCTTAGTTCATACAAGTCAGACCAATAAAGAGGAGATCTAGATCCCAAAATGTTCATCTGATAGGCTCCAGCATAGACAAAGGACACCCCAAAATTTCTCAGATTCCAATACTTACCGTTCCCATTACAATACATAGCGAATCAGTCTAGAAATTCAAAAGGGCCACAAAACAGTATCATCAGGTCCTTTGCTAAATTATAAAACATGATATAACTAAAAAAAACTTCATAAATGCTGATACCAACACAAGTACCATTCAAAACAATGCAATGCTGAAACCAAACAGAAAAAATGGTGGAAAATATTCACAATCTGACTCAACTCACACAAAAATGGAAAAGTTCCTTAGTTATCTTGGGGTCTGTTGTTTGAATGCTAGCATAGCACAACAATCCATAAGCATGCATAAAGCCACTATAAACATGGCATGTGTACCACATTACACTTTGTAGTTCCTAAAATTGAGCATGGTAGTGAAAGCTCTTAAATTGAGCCCCTTATTCACAAGAGCATGGTAAGAAGGAAAATAAAATTAAACACTTTGATACTCAGATGAATGATATGTAAGCACTGGGTAATTATTTAGAAATTGCATATGTGGTATAAGAGTAATTCAAATCATGACCATTTAATAGAATAGAAGAAATTGCTGAAGCTCACTGTTTAGATAGCAGAGTTTTGAAACATGGAAAATCCAATCTTGCCCATCAGTTGGATGCTTCAGATTCATCATCAGATAGTCCACATGCACAGAAAAGATGTAGACTACACAGATATCATTTGATTTAGGAAATTTATTTGATTCCTATTCTAGGTAAACCAGTGGATCTAGCTCCATTCCATTTAAAATGGTAGAACTAGGCCCCAAATTCTAGCTAGGATTGCTTTAGGCCTGCTAGAAATGCATGAGAATACAACTAAAGATTGGCCATCAATATGAATTAAATTGGTGTCACCCTGCTTTAGAAATTTTTGTGTTGATTTGATTAACAAATATCTACACAATTAAAAAATAATAAACTAATACCTAACAATTGAATTCGAAGCTAATTTGAGAAACTGGGCGGTGTATTAGAAATTTCCAATGATATGTTGCAAGATAGAAATCATTGGAGATATTAGAGACTGGAAATGATAGAATCAGTTTAGTGACTCTCTATCTTAAACCCCATGATCTGAATGCCACTAAATCAGTTTAGTTGCCCTTTGATCTTCTATTGCCCCATTTGTTGACACCTAGTTAGCTAGGTGCTTGGTACGAGTCAAAATGGGGTGGATTTACTGAGTCAACTCAGGCAACTCACAAATCTGACTGACCTCTTTGTTTTTCCCATATTGGATGGTCAAGTTTCGATGCTAACTGACTGAGCCACCATTGGTGAGTGGTGAAGCAGGTGCGTGATTTTTTGAAGCCACAACACCATGAGTCACCAATAGTTGGATAGTGCGAATCTAGCTTAGTGGCCAGAAGATCAAAACAGGTAATAAAAATATAAAAATGAGCTATGTTAGAGTAAAGTAAAAGCAAGAGCTCAACAAGGAAGAGCCAGGCTCAGGACTAGAACTATAACAGAACATATTGAGATTCAACACATGTGAAATACAAATAAAAACCAATACGAATAACAGAATCCAGAAAAAGAAAGCGACAGAAAATCAGAAAAGTGTACCCTAAGAATACAGCGTCATTACCATTACTTTCAACAGAATATCAATGCCAATAAAATACAATTGGTTATTGAAAAAAAAATCACAGCAGGATAATCAAATAAGCTCACCTTCATTGCTATGTTCTCAAAATTAGGCCTGCTAATGAGAGAGAAAGCAAGGGGAGAGACATCAGCACCTCTATAGCAAAGAGGTCTCAGCCTGTTATAGTCTTCTTGACCTGCATAGAGTTTCAATTTCTTCAAAATTAGTAATTACAATGCACAAAATAGGAAGATGGTTTTGTTTTAATTTCTTTCCCAAAACCATTAAATGCTAAAAATAATTCAAATTAATAAGATTTAGCACAACTAATTCCAACAATGGATAAAACCCAAAACAGGATATGGATTTGGTTGAATATTACAATTCAAGCTACTAGTTGCTTCTTTTTATTCTTCCTCTTTCCTTTTTCAATCAATAGCATATCTGCATATGTTTCTGCTACATTCACCTCCTTTAAATAATTCATCATATTCAATTCACTTAGAACAGAATATCAAACAAAAGAGAAAAGAAAGCAGTCAACTTTCCACATTTCCAATAATAAGTTCTTTTAAAACACAAAAAAAAAAAGCAGAGACATTTAAACTAGGAAATTCAAAACAAAAATCAAAATTTCCAGAAGAGATTATAGAAATGTACCAGCATAACTAGATCATGAGTAGTAGTTTTCCTATATCTTCCACAAAATGCACATCTCACCTCTCAACGACATGAACCCAGAAAAATTATTCCAGCAGACATGCAATTGCAGAAGTGGAAACCTCCAAGAGCGGGACCCCTCTAGCAATGACGAACTCATCCTTAAATTGAACCTTCATTCAAAATAAAAAATATATATAAATTTCTACAGGATACACCTGACATTAAGAAATGTATGCATTTATAGCACTCCCGAGCTTATATTTTTTACTTGAAAAGAAACAAGCCATAAAAGATAATAAGCAATCTTTTTCTCATTTTTAATCAGGTACATGTTGGGGACTCTATAACACTTTCTTCTGTTCCTAGATTCCATCTGGAAGCATAAAGGGAGCATGGAAGCAGTTTAGAGGCTAGGGAGGCTTTCAATAGCAATACTTACCATATAAATTGCTTGAACAAATTATAACTATGATATTATTAGCAAGGGCTTAGAATACTTTTCAATGTGGGAATACTTCTTGAAACTGATAAACCATGACAAACATTTAAGAGACATATTTGATTCACTTCAAGCAGCTTTAGTTCAGATTATAAAGAAGCAGCTCTTGAATTCTGGATTTGGACATGGCCCACTCCAGGGCCATAAATTAGGTCTCTTAGAGACTCTACCTTGAGATGGTTGATGAAGGGCAATAGTGGATTGATAGTGTAGCTATTGGAGTTAACCGTAGAATTGAGTATTAAATATACCTTGAAAATGAGTTTTAATCTCATTTAAATGTATCAAATCTTGTGTTTTGATATGCAAAATAGGCTTGAATATAGTTGAAAATGAGTTCATAGGCTTCCTATACCTTCAAATGAAGAAAATACCTTGACAACTATACAATTATCCATGACTAATTGTCAGAAATAAGATTCTGTCATAAAAAAGACATAAATCACAAAACCTGATTTGGATCAAGAGGAATTCTTCATGATCCCATCCCCAATTTAGGAAACCGATTCAGGGTTAGAAATGGAAAAAAATCACCCAACAACTGAAATTCGTTGCTGAAAAGAATCCCACCCAAATCCAAAAGGTTTTTTTTAACAAACACAATCTGGTTTACATCACGACGCCTGAAAGAATCCTACACAAGTCCAATTCCTAATTCAGGTCGAGGGTAGAATGCAGGGGGGAAATAAACACAGAGCTAATTCATCACTTCTCACAAGAAATCCAATTAGGGTTACAATGACAGATGCCATGTTAATGAATCGCCAAAAAAAATTCATCGTGATTCTCAAAATTCATTATTCCAACCCAAATCCCCAATTCAAAACCCAAATCCTGCAAATTCCAATTCAAGAAAATCCCATTTCCAATCAAATGTGACAAATCCAAATTAGTAATTTGTTACCAACGCAACAACAGAAATCGTAGAACAGTCGGCTCTAGTGCTGGACATTTTCTTCGATGAAATAGAGAGGGACAACGAAACCACTACTCTCATTGATGAGCAACATGCACCATGTCGGCATCCCTTCGACATTGTAGTCCTCTATCTCAGCACATTCCTGGAGGAACGATTGGATATTGTCGCGAAACAGGCCGAAGTAGTCGACTGGGTAGCTAGGGTCTGCGAACGCATGGAATGCATAGGCCTTGATCTGCTATTTTTTGCTTCTTGTAGGCATCAAAGATGGTAGACATGACATAGAGCATGGAGCTACAGCTAGGGCATGGGGACCTTCTTCTAATTCAAAGAGAGAGAGAGAGAGAGAGAGAGAGAGAGAGATAGAGGTGGGGGTGCGGCTAGGGCGTGGGGACCTTCTTCCAATTTGAGAGAGAGAGAGAGAGGTGGAGGTGTGGCTAGGGTGTGCGGGTGAGGTGAAGGCATGAGAGGGATGTTTGAGAGAAAGGGAATGAAAAAGAAAGCTCGCGTCAATGAAATAGAAAGGACCCATGCGGCTTTTTTTGTCAGATTTAGCTACGGATATACGAAATTTAGCTACGGATTAAACCCGTAGCTATATAGCTACAGCTTTAAACCATAGCTAAATTCTGCCATAGGGTGTATCCTTTGCCCGATTTTTTAGTAGTGGGCTCATCTACTTATCTGTAAGTCATTAGAGTCCAAAGACCCTTTTGATCATTCCTTTTATAGGATTGGGTCAAAGGTGCTTCTCACCCCTTCCAAGTCCTCATAGGAGGCCTCCAACGAGAGAGTACGTGGGGGTGCTATGTATTGACCCTTACTTTGTGGAGAGCATAAACTTAGGTCCTTTGTGTAGGTCTTTGACCTGTATGGTCTAAAACCTAGGTGCTGTGTGTTGACCTTTGCTCTTGTGTAGGGTATAAACAGTTAGGTTTTTTGTGTGGATACATGGCCTGTGTGGCCTAAAATCTGGGTGTTATGTGTTGACCCTTGCTCCTATGTAGGGCATAAACTTGTATCTCGTGGAGACATGTTAGGTACCTTATGTAGGTCCTAGAGTCAGCCTTATGTAGGTTGTATTTGTTTGAGGTGAACCTGATTTGAAACCTTCATTAGTGAGATCCGGTACACTCAAGGGTTGAGTGCATCCGCAGGAAGTGGAGTAGACACGTAGTCGAACCACTATAAAAATGACTATATTTGGGATTGCTATTTACTTTTACTGCTTGTGTAATTTCTCTGAATGTTCTCATAATGCATGTTTAAATGATTACCTAGAACTAATTAGAATAACATCTCACACACAGTCACATCCATCATGAACTATGTTATACAGCTTGTTTATATTTTGAATAGTCTTATGATTAGATCCTCTATTTGGCTTGGAAGCCAATAGAGTTACATTGAAGAAATCCTGTTATTTGCGTATCAGTGTAGGATAGGGTTAATAGGTTCTAAATCATCATAAAATTTTAAAAAGTCCTATTCACCCCCCTCTAGGACATCTTGACATATTCCCACTTCAATTAAAGCAGTCATTACCGCAATTTCAGTAGCTGTTGAGCCCCTTGTTGGTGACAAAGGTCATCTTCTGCTTGTTGTGCATGTGCATGATGATCTAGTTGTAACTTAAATAGGCATCCATGAAACTGAGGAGCTTGTGCCCTGCCTGTTGTCTACTAGTTGATCGATCCTTAGCAGAGGGAATTGTCTTTATGGCACGTCTTATTCAGATATGTGTAGTTGACGCATACCTGTTATTTCTCATTTGACTTCTTCACCAGCATGATATTTTTTTATCCAATTGGGGTAGTAGATTTCATCAATGAATCTGTCCTTTAAGAGCTTTCTGACCTTGTCTCCGATGATGGCATACCACTCAGGCTCGAATGCCAGTCACTTTTGCCTCACTGGTTAGTGTTCGAGGTTGATCTTCAACCTGTGAACCATTACCTTGGGTTTGATGCTAGGTATGTCCTGGTGGGACCATGCAAAGATGTCGGCATGTTGTTTTACTATGTCGACAATCTCCTCTTGCTATCTCGGAGCTAACAACGAACCAACCTGAACTGTGTGGGTTAGGTCAGCCTTACGGAGGGGTAAGGCCACCATGTCTTCCACATGAGACCCTCTTTCAGCTGCTTCTTCTCGAGGGTTGAAGGAGGTGATGGCAATTTTGTGCTGTCGTGTTCCTGCACTTAATGTTGTCAAATAGCACTGTCAAGCCTCATGTTAATCACCTTTAACTTGGTCAACTCCATGTATGGTCAGAAATTTCATCGCGAGATGATAGGTAGACACTAGTACTGCTTGCATGACATTGAGGGACGGTCATCCCAGAATTACATTGTAGATGGAGGGACAGTAGACTAGTAGAAAGTTGATCATCATGGTATTCTAGTTTTAACGCTCTCCTGTAGTCACAGGCGGGAGTATACTTCCTTCGAATGTAAGCTTCTCTCCTGCAACTCTGAGCAGGGGAATTTGGACGGGACGTAGTCAGGATCTTTTTATCCCCATCTCGTCGAATGCAGTGGCAAAAAGGATGTCAACTGAGCTGCCCGTGTCCACCAATATGCGATGCACCTTATGATTTGCCACTGTTATGGTGACCACTAGGGCATCGTCATGAGGATGATGGATTCCTCGGGCATCCTCCTCTGTAAAAGTCAAGCTGCAGGGAATCAACTTTTTCTCCTTCACAACCTTACTTGTGAGGTTAATGTGATGCTCAGTGTTACCGTTACTGATGCTCTGAGCATGAGCCCTGTGAGCTCTGTTCGAATCATCACCCCCTGTGTGGCCCTCGTATATTGTGCAGATTTCGTTCGTTGCTTCATAACCATTCCTGCCACTATGTGGCTCATCCCTCTTGTCTAGTCACTCATCTCTCCTCCTATGGATGAACTCTCACAGATGTCTACCATGGATGAGGGACTTGATCTCTTCTTTAAGATATAAATAGTCGGCTATAGTGTGGTCATGGTCATGGTGGAAGTGGCAATACTTCCTTTTATCCCTTTTGTCTACGTCGGCTTTCATCCTGCTCGGCCATTTTAGGATCCTTTTGTTACAAACTTCCATGAGGACTTACTTGGGAGTCATGTTTAACGGAGTGTGGGAGTGGAATATGCTCTCCGGTCGTTGGTTCAGACGTTGACTTCTGCTTGGGTAGTCATCTCTTCTCTTCTTGATACTGACAGTTGGTGGTTGTTCCTTGCGCTTCATGTCCTTAACCGAGCTTCTGGTACTTCGAGTAGCTTTCCTTAAGTTGAAGAGCTCCTTTGCATTATAGTACTTTTGTACTTGGTTAAGGAGATTGACCAATGTGGTCAGAGGGTTCTTGCCAATCGAGAAGAGGAATCTCCCTTCATTAAGACCGGATATCATTGTAGGTAAGGCTATTTGGTCTGAATAGCCCTTCACCTGCACCACTTCCTCATTGAAGTGAATTATGTAGTCTTTTAGTAACTTATCCTCCCTTTGAGTGATAGTGAGGAGGTGGTTTGTCAGCTTCCTTCTATCATTTCCTCTGATAAACTGTGTAATAAAGGTCTTGCTAAGCTGCGCGAAGGGCTAATGGACCTCGGCTTCAGTTGCTTGTACCAGTTTTGTGCTGCCCTTGATAAGATCAGGGAGAATGCTTGGCACATCACCACACTAGTTACACCGTGTAATTCTATCCACTCTCTATAAGATTCCAGATGTTCGGTTGGATCGCTGGTTCTGGAGTAGGGAGTCATCTATGGCTTTAGAATCTTGGCAGTAGTGGAGATTGTTGAGACTCAAATATTGCATAATTTCCCCATTTATATCTTGGTTTTATGAACATGAATTAACTTAATGTTCTATTTTACTCATGTATGTTATGCAAGGTGAATTTAAGAGCTTGGAATGAAAAAGGGTGCTAAAAGCATGAATTTGATGCTCAAGAATTACCAAGGTAATGGATGGATCTTAGGAGACCAAGATTGAAGAATTTACATGCTAAATATCTAAGAAAACCAAGTGAGGAATGAAGAGAATCAAAGATATGAAGGAAAGAATCTTAAAATCGTCCTAAAAAGTGTATTCTGAAGCTCTGAAGTCTATTTTGGAAAACTGTGCAGAGTGAAGTTTGTTTTAACAAACTGTGCAGAGTGAAGTTTGTTTTAACAAACTGTGCAACGAGAAGACTATTTTGGAAAACTGTTTAAATTTGAGACAGTTTTTAGAGTTTTCAAACTTTGTACTAAAATTAGAGTTCCCCACTTATAATTAGGGCTTCCCAGGGCATTCCTAAGCATCATTAAAAGCATTCAAGAGCAAGATTTAAGGGTTTTAAAGGGTTTTCAATTTTATAAGTTATTTTTTTCCTTTTAGATCTTTTTTATTTGCATTTATTTCTTTGTTATTGCTTTCTTTTTCTATTCTAGTTATGTTTTTCTAAGTTCCATCTTGCCCAAGCTAGAAGGGAAACACATGTGTTTAATAATTCTTTATGTTATGATGATTGATTATTTTAATGATGAGAAGAATGGTGTATGTATGTTATTTATTGTTTAGGTTTTATTTTTTATTCTCTTGTGAGATCCATGTGTTTCCATCATATGATATCCACATTGATGGATAGGCTTACCCTAGATCAATCAGATTTCTTAGATAGGAGAGGTTCTCAACCTGTTATATTTCTTTGATTTTCATTATCTCATGGATATTAAATACTTCAAATCACTGGCGCTTGTGAATATATATCAATGGTGCAAATCCATGATTTTCTAATATTTTATATCATTTATTTAAAATATTTAAATTGTTTTATTTTTCGATTAAGCTGACCATAATGCTCAGATCCTGGTTGTGTTATCCAAGTCATCATGATTTTGGAACATTAACCTATGTGTGGAACTTTGAAGCTTGGGTGTTGTTTTAATTTAGTTGAATTGCATCCATTCAAAAATTCCAAAATCAAATCATCAAATTAGTTTTTATTACTTAGTTTGTTTTGCACTTGATTTTCTCCTTCTCGCAATTCATCTCCCTGTGGGATCGACCCTTTATTCACAGGATATTACTTACGAACCTCTGCACTTGGAGGCAAGCAATCAAGTTTTTGGCGCCGTTGCTGAGGAGAGACTAAGATAGATTAGATCTGTACAAGATACATAAGGTAAGTTATTTTCTAAGGTAAGTTCTCTTCTAAACCCTCCAAATTTTCTGTAGACTTTTTATTTTTCTTTGCAAATAAATTTAGTTGGGTCTTTCAAGCACTAACTATGACATAAGGTTGCCTTGCTTGGGATTTTATCACCCAAGTGCTATGGTTGTCCTACAATTGTTGTTTGATCACAAAGATCATCCACTGAATCTATTTTCCAGATTATCATAGTTTAATTTCTGCATTACTGTTACTTTTGTTGATTTATTTTTGCTTTGTAAATTGAACCCTCATGGTAGGCCCTACTGCCTGGGTTGTTGATTTATTTTTGCTTTGTAGACTGAACCCTCATAATCGGCGCTGCCACTTGGGTTGTTGATTTATTTTTGCTTTGTGGATTGAACTCTCATGGTCGGCCCTGCCACCTGGGTTGTTGGTTAAGTTTTTATTTTTATTTTAAGTATCATACTTGTTATTTGAATTAGTGATATTTTTTGTGTAGTGTGGATAGTTTATGTCCCATTGGAGTAGGAATCAAAACAATCAACTCTCCTCTAAAGGTGGATTAGTTCTAGGCCTTGATCATTCACTTAGAAGAGGCACTCAACATCACTTGGATTCCATGGTAGGCCCAGTTGATAATCCAAATCCAAATCCGCCAGATCCAATTATAAATCAAAATAGAGAAAATCAACCTAATCCTCCTATTGAGGATGAAAATGTAGTTCATAAGAATGTGTTAAACCAACCACAGACTTTATGTGAACATCTACACCCTGAGAGATCAACTTTACCATCTTGCATAGTGTTCCCTGCTCACACAGGGAACATTGATTTTAAGCTAGGTGTGATTCAATTGATTCCTAAATTTCATGGATTAGATTATGAAAGCCTCTACTTGCACCTCAAGGACTTTGAGGAAGTAATTGCAACATTATAAGTAAGCAATGGCAATAGGGATGCACTTAAGCTTAGGTTATTCTTATTTTCTCTAAAGCATCGGGCTAAAGTATGGCTCAACTCTCTAAAACCTAATACCATCACTACATGACAAGCCTTACGTAGAGAGTTTTTGAAAAAGTTCTTTCCCGACATAAAACAAATGCACTAAAATAAGAAATCATGTCATTCTCCCAAAAAGGGAATGAACTATTTTTCCAAGCTTGGGAGCGGTTCAAAGACCCTCTACTTACTTGTCCACATCATGGTTATGAACTATGACACGTGATTGATGTGTTCCGAAAGGGGCTCACCATGGATACCTATCAGTTCATAGAGATGATGTGTGGTGGAACATTTCTTGACAAGGATCATAATGAGGCTTGGGATTTTCTAGATATGTTAGCAGAGAATACACAAACATGGGATGTCTCTTCTAAACCAGACCAAACTAGACCCATTCCTAAAGAGAAAGCGGGGATGTATGTCCTAAGAGAGGAAGACGATCTTAATGTAAAATTCGCTGCATTAGCTAGAAAGGTCGAAGCTTTGGAAATTAGGAGTGTTGATATGGTTAAAGCAAACACTTCCTTAAGTAAGTTATGCAGCATTTATGGTGGTATAGACCATGACACAATGAATTGTCCAATAATCTCAATTGTACAAAATATCACGCATGAGCATGAGCAAGCAAATTTTATAAATAACTACCAAAGGTTAGTTATGCAACCAATGGGAAACACGTATAATCCAAATTAGCGTAACCATCCTAATCTTAGTTGGAGGAATGGACTAGAAATTAATATACCTAATGCACCTCAAATGCCTCCACAAAACAACTTCTTTGGGGCACCTAATAATGCACCATATGTGCTCCCACCAAAGAGATCATCTGTGGAGGATGCATTCACCGCATTGATGAACTTTCAAGCTCAAATGAATCAGGCTCTAATCCAATCAAATCAAGAATTAAAGACTGTCGTGGCTAGGATTGAGACTCAACTAAATGCTAGGGAAAAAGGCACCCTTCCTTCTCAACCTGTGTCAAACCCTAGAAACACACATTTCATTGGAGATTCAAATCCAAGTGAGCTACATCATGAATAAGCTAAGACCATCATTACCTTGAGAAGTGGGAAAGAGGTCGATAATAAGATAATGCAATCGGTAGAAATACCAAAGGATGAACCACTGTCTTAAGAGAATGATGAACCGGTTATCGTTCAAGAGCCGCAACAATAAAAGGATAAAGAGATTAAGTCATATGAGACTCCAATTCCGTTTCCATCTAAACTTTGGAATCTAACTGTCCCCATGAAATATCAAGAGGTGTTGGATGTGCTCCAAAAGATTACTGTCAATATTCCTCTTCTTGATGCCATTAGACAAATTCCATCATATGCTAAATATCTTAAGGACTTGTGCACTACAAAGAGTAAATTAAATGTGCACAAAAATGCCTTCCTTACTGAGAAAGTGAGCGTTATCATTCAACAGAGAGCCGTACCCAAATACAAAGACGTGGTGTGAGACCCGTATCCTAGCCCATATCATTCAGTAGACTTTCGCAGTCCTCTCAGTCGAATTTCGGTGACCCGTGATCTGTTATCGGTGTTTGTGCACGATCTTAAGTCGTGTCCCATATATCAGAGTCAGCTCGACCCGAAACTTGTATCCTTGTGACCGCACTGTCGCCGCAGTTCCAATGCCGCGTCTCGCATGCTAAGGCGATACCCGGGCCAGGAGATGTGGGCCTGCATTCAGTTTGAGGGAAACACCGCGCATTTGTGAAATCCCAAGAGAATCTCTACAACATGTCAAATCAATCAAGTACATGTCACATCACCCAAAAGCAACCCAAAGTCAACTCTCTCTCTCCACCCATCCCTTTTCATGTACACCCATCACTCATCCCATCACTCTCTCTCTCTCTCTCATCTCTCTCTCTCTCTCATTTTCAAAATCCATCTCCCAAGCAACCATGGGAGAGGTGGACGTCCATGGGAGAGAAGTCATGTGCGGCCCACCTCCCTACCACCCAATCCAACCATCCAATCTCCATCATCCTCCATCAAAGCAGAAGCCAAGAAGTTTGGCATTCCATTGGACCAAGAAGGCGGCTAATAGGTGGGTGATATTAGGGTTTTTACCATTGATTTGTATGTGAGGGCTCACTTATGGTGGGACCCATCTTGATGTATGTTTTGTATGTAAAGAGGGGCCCATAGTGGGGGGGCCCCTCCCATAGCTGATCTCTCTCTCTCTCTCTCTCTCTCTCCGTCTCCCTCTCTTCCTTTCCTTTTTTAGTGATGATGTGTAACCCACCAGATATACATCTAGGCCATTCGTCCAGTGTACCTGGACGCTGGATATATATATTATATTTTATTTTAATATAACAATACAGTGGGCCCTAATGTATGTGGGACCCACCTTGGGAAGCAGATTGGCTAGTGTAACTCACACTAGCTATATGGATGATGTAATGACGTCAGCAGGTCATGTGGGACCCACCTTGATGATGTGTAAACCCACATCGTCCATTTGTTTTGCCAGCATGGGTCACACGTAGCAAAAATGCCATTGAATGGACTTTACAAGTTCTATAGGTCCATCGTGAGGTGTGTGTTATCCACACTGTCCAATCATTTGTGAGATCATTTCATGGCATTTGAATGGGATAGATCTAAATCTCAGGTGCCACGTGAGGCCCACTTTGAAGAGTGCTGCCTCCGGCATGTGGGACCCACCTTGAAGATGTGCTGCCTCCAGCACGTGTAGACATGTAGCTGTTGTATTGGCTGGTGTACCATGCAGCCATATAGTTGTTGTATTCAGCCAGTTTTGGGGCCACCGTGCTATATTTATTTTAACCACACCGTCTAGATGATTTAGAAGGTGATGTATAGTTTGGACGGTGCAGAGCTGTCCCACCTCTAATGTATGTGTTAAATCCCAGCCACCCGTCCATCTAGACTGAGGTCAGTGCAGTTTTGTGGCCTCACGTATGTGATATATCCAAATACGGGACAGGTCCAAATCTGGCAGGCCACGTAGATGGGTAACCACCGTTGATGTATGTATTGTATGTCCACGCCATCCATCTCTTTGGGACCCACCTGATACGAGTGGATTGGCTAGAGTACTGTACACCAGCCATCTAGCTGGTGTCATGATGTCAACAAGATCTGATGGTCCTACCATCGGATGTGTTTCATCCCAACCGTTCATTTGATAGGGACCACCTCTTACCCATTTGACCACCTCTTACCCATTTGATAGGGCCCCACCTATGATGCAGGCGTTTCATTCATGTCGTCCTGTACAGGGATGTGGGTCCCACATTATATATGTATTTCATCTATACAGTCCATCCATGGAACCCACCGTAATGTATGCATTGTATATCCAGCTGGTGGGGCCCATTTTTTGATTCATGGGGCCCACCTGCCATGTACGCAGGGCCCATCTACTGTGTTGGGCCCACCTGCTAGCTGTACATGGCCCATTTGATGTATACGAGGCCCACCTTGGTGTACGTATTCTATATTCACATTGTCCAAGGTCCTACCATTGATGCATGTATTGTATATATATACCGTCCATTGATGTTGTCCACTTGATGTATATGATGCCCATCGGTGTGGCCCATTGATGTGCCCACTTGTTGTATTTGAGGCCCATGGGTTGCACCCCATTATGATGTACTGGGGCCCATAGGTCGTGGCCCATTGAAATGTATTTTCAGCCCATATGGCATGGCCATTGTGATGTTTTTGTATCCCATTTAATGAGGCCCATTATGATGTGCATTAGGCCCATGGGATGTGGCCCATTGTGATGTATGGAGGCCTATGGGTTGTGGCCCATTGTGATGTATGGAGGCCCATGGGTTGCTGCCCATTGTGACTTATTCGAGGCCCAGCTGGTGTGGCCCATGAGATGTATTTTTGGCCCATATGTCGTAGCCCATTGTGATGTGTATTGGCCCATTGTTGGGGCCCATTGTGATGTAATTCCAGCACATATGGTGAGGGCCGACATGTTATATATGTGTTCCTTAAGCGAGGCCCATTGTGATGTATATTAGGCCCTTATGTAAGGCCATGGGCCCACTACATGTTCAGCCCTATGTGGACCACTTCTTAGGAGCAATGTTGGTTAAATGTCCACATTGATGGGCAATGATGGTTAAAGGTCCACATTGTGACATTCCCTTAAGCCTGGTTAGGCCCATTCTCATCATTCTCTCATGGGTTAACCCAAACGAATGGGCCCCCATTGATATTGCTTGGACCATCATCGGCCGTCCATCTATGGACCCTGCCTTGCGTCAAGATCGATTCCGATTCCAATTGTCGAGGCCGATTATCGAGGTTAATTCCAATTATCGAGGTTGATTCCGATTGTCAATGTCGGATATCGAGGCTGATTGTCGAGGCCCAATATGATGTATATGCAGCCCGTATTTTAGGCCCGTTGTGATGTGTATTCAACCCATGTTTAAGGCCTAAGGTGATGTATATGAGGCCTATGTGATGAGGCCCATTGAGATGTATTTGAGGGCCAGTCGATAAAGCCCATTTTGATGTATGTTAGGTCTATGTGAAAGGCCCATCGTGATGTGTATTAAGCTCTTGAGTGAGGCCCATGGTGTTGAATATTTAGCCCTTGTGTAAGCCATGGGTCCACTATATGTTAGGCTCTATGTGCTCCATTCCTTGGAGGCAATGTTGGTTAAATGTCCACACTATCGAGGTCGATTGTCGATGCCAGTTAATGATACTGATTATGAGTATGTGATAGCATAATATCATGATACATGCCCATACACATCATCCATATGTTTGTTATGAGATATGGTTGACCATTGCATGTGTCATTGGGCAGGTTGTTATGAGACTCCCTGATAGGCGGAGATTGTCTTACATGAGCGCACAGTATGCGCAGGATTGATGCATGACTGGATTGTATGACTCATGCATCTTGCATTGTGTGTTGTGATTACTTTACGCCCTAGCGACATTAGGGTCGTAGTCTCCATAGGCATATCGTGGATGGCTAGATGGGACACTGGAAATCTGTTCTAACATCGGGTCGCCATAGATGGCCCTGGGTGAAAATTCAAAAACCCTCTTGGTACCAGAGGACACCCTAACGTCGAGACCGAGTGGATACATAAGCGCTTGAGTGCCGAATACCAGAAGGTCGCGTCTCCAATGTGTCGTGGTCGATTGGGAGGGGGTGTGGCCTTACTCGCCTGAGTGTAGGGGGCATAGATAGGCTGAGTTTGACTAGCTCATGAATGAGTCCGCTATCGACGTGCCGGGTAGATATTGGCTGACTACTGGTCAGGCGGATAGTGAGATCTCTTCCACTTGCATGGTCGCGCATCAGTGGGCAGCGATTTGCATGTAGAGTGTACTAGACCCTGGTGATAATCCCAGAGATGAACAGAACTGATATGTGGACTTATTGGGCAGGTGTTGCATACTCATTCATTCATTCATTCACTATCCACTCGGACTAGTAGTGCGCAATTATTTATTATATGTATCTTCACAATGGCCAGGATTTCGGTTGAGGTGCGCGACTAACCTGAGATCAGGAGTTTACCACATTGAGTCTGACTATCCAAATTTAGGTATGAGACTGGTTTGGATAGAAGTCCCTTATGGTGGACCCCGTAGCCTGCAATACTATATACTATCATCCCGACTTCACACTTCAACTTGCTCATTTCATTCGCATTGCATATTGCATTATATCCGCATGCATATGGCATTTTGGGATTGTTATATTTTTGCATTTATATGGCCTAGATGGACTCAACAGGATTTACATATTGCATTGTACCCTCGGCATATGATATTTAGCTCTCTTGAACTCCTCATTTGCATAGCTGATTTGTATTGCGTACTCTGATATTATATGATTCGTGGACTTATAAGTACCTCAGTTTACTCTAATATTACATTCTGAGCATGCATATACTGCTCACACACCTACACCATCTTCTAAGCTTTCTATAAGATTATGCACAATAGATGCATACAGGTGAAATTATGATGCAGCCGAGTTGAGGTAGGAGCGTGCGGTTGAGCTTCTGGAGTTTTCTTTAATATTCCTATATTGTATTTTCCTTTCAACATTGTACTCAAACGATTATATTAGTGGATTTGTGATGATGATGTTATTCTTGTGATCTGGGTATACTTGTGGTTATGCTTCTTATGAGACAAATTCATGTTAAAAATCCTCCTTGTAAGATCCCAGGATCGGGGTACTATGGAGGCTGTCGGCACCAGATTCAGTGATCGGGAATTTTGTGAACCCGGTTTCTGAGTTTGGGGCATGACACACGGGAAGTCCCACTATTCCTTCTATTATTAGGAACTTTCAAATTGAGCATGCTTTGCTAGATTTGGGTGTAAGTGTCAACTTAGTACCTTATTTGGTTTACAAACAAATGAGGTTAGGCGAGCTTAAACCAACCACGATTGTACTCCAACTCACTGACCGCTCCATTAAGGTACCAAGGGGAATTTTAGAGGACGTGCTAGTCCAATTGAAGAAATTCTACTTCCCCATGGATTGTATTGTACTAGCAACTGAACCATGTGTAAATGCTAGTGCTTAAGTTCCCATCATTTTAGGTCGCCCATTCATAGCAACTTCAAATGCAATCATAAATTGCAAGAATGGAATGATGAACTTGTCTCTTGGTAACATGACTTTAGAGCTAAATATTTTCAATCTATGTAAGCAGCCCATTGATAATAATGAGATCCATGAGCTGAATTTCATGGACTGCTTGATAGAAGAAGAGGAATTGGAACATAGTCTGACTAAGGAATTGATTCAAGTCTTTAGGGACTTGAAAATTTTGATTTAGAAAAAGTGCTTGTCGAAATTTGTGATGATAATGAGACACTACCACCCAAGATATTGGTATGTACCAATAGAGATGGCACACTTAAATCCTGCCTATCGAGGACTCACGATCTCTGCCATCACTAACTAATGTTCCAAAGCTTAATTTAAAACCACTACTAAATGAGCTTAAGTATGTATACTTAGGTGAAAATAAAACTTATCCTATGGTGATCTCTTCATTTTTATACAAGGATCAAGAGATTAAATTATTGAATGTTCTAAGGGATCACAAAGGAGCCTTGGGCTAGACCATTTCTGACATCAAGGGTATAAGTCCTTCCATATGCACCCATCGAATTCACCTCAATAAGGATGCCAAACCAATTAGATAACCTCAAAGGCGCCTCAATCCAAACATGATGGAAGTTGTAAAAAAATGAAGTGATCAAATTATTGGATGTGAGAATCATCGACCCAATATCCAATAGTGTTTGGGTGAGTCCAACTCAAGTAATCACAAAGAAATATGGAATAACTATCGTACAAAATTCTAATAATAAACTTATACCAACACGTGTCATTAAAAGTTGGTGTGTTTGCATTGACTATAGAAAATTGAACCAGGTCATAAAGAATGACCATTTCCCTCTACCATTCACTGATCAAGTTTTAGAGAGGGTAGCAAGTCACTCCTTCTATAGTTTTCTTGATGGATGTTCCAGATATAACCAAATAGAGATAGCCTTGGAAGACCAAGAGAAAACCACGTTCACTTGTCCATTTAGCATGTTTGCTTTTAAATAGATGCCATTTGGATTGTGCAATGCCCCATCAACTTTCCAACGGTATATGTTAAGTATTTTTTCAAATATAGTTGGGAAGTTTCTTGAGTTTTTATGGATGACTTCTCTGTATTTGGGAGTAGTTTTAAGGAATACCTCAATAATTTATCTCTTGTCTTGTCTAGGTATGAAGAGAAGCACCTTGTCTTAAACTAGGAGGAATGTCATTTCATGGTTCAAAAGGGAATTGTTTTGGGTCATGTTATCTCCAAAAATGGAATTGAGGTAGATCGCTCAAAACTCGACATTATTGCTAATCTACTTATACCTCAAACTGTTAGAGATATTAGATCACTTCTAAGGCACATTGGTTTCTATAGAAGATTCATTAAGGACTTTAGTGCCATTACTAGACCCTTCACTAATCTTCTTCAAGAGGATGTCCCATTTAAGTGGACAGATGAGTGTGTAAGTGCCTTTAATAAAATTAAATCATCCCTTACCACTGCACAAATCATGCATCCACCAGATTGGACACTTCCTTTTGAACTAATGTGCAATGCAAGTGATTATGCCATAGGGGCTGTTTTGGGCCAAAAGTAAGATAAACGGCCTTACATTATTCACTATATGAGTAGAACTCTAAATTCGGCTCAAGTGAACTACTCAACAACTAAAACAGAGTTACTTGCAGTAGTTTTTGCTTTGGATAAGTTTAGGTCCTGCTTACTGGGATCCAAAGTGGTCATTTTCATGAACCACTCGACTTTGAAATCTAAGAAGGATGTAATGCTGAGACTTTTGAGATCAATCCTCCTACTTTAAGAATTTGACTTAGAGATAAAAGATAAGAAAGGAGTAAAAAATGTAGTGGCTGATCACCTTTCCAGATTGGTGTTAGATGATTCCACTAAGGAGATGCATATCCATGACACTTTTCCTTATGAACAATTATTTGCGATCTCCAAATTGCCTTAGAATGCGGATATAGTGAAGTATCTTGTAATGGGAAAAATGTCATATCATTGGAATTCATATGATAGGAAGCGTTTTGAAACAGAGGTTAAGAACTTCTTCTGGGATGATCTATATTTATATAAATATGGGATTAATCAGATTTTTAAATGTTGCATCCCAGAGGATGAAGTTTAGAGTGTTATTTCCTTTTGCCACATGGAAACATGTGGTAGCCATTTTTCTACTAAGAAAACCACTACAAAAATCCTACAGTGTGATTTTTACTGGTGTAAGACCCGTATCCTGGCCCGTACTATTCCAAAAGCTTCCGTTGTCCTCTCGGTCGAACTCCGGTGACCCGCGATCTGTTATCGGCGTTTGCACACGATCCTGAGTCGTGTCTCGTATATCTAAGTCGGCTCGACTAGAAACTTATACCCTTATGACCGCGCCATCGGTGCAGTTCCAACGCCGCATATTACGCACCGAGGCGATACCCGAGCCAAGAGATGTGGCCCTGTGTTCAGTTTGAGGAAAACGCCATGCATTGCAAATACTGAGGGAATCTCTATGATACATCACATCAATCTATTAATCAAATGTCAAGTACAACCACCCCTCCCCAAAGTCAACTTTCTCTTACAACCAAAGTACACCCATCACCTTTCACCCATCCCAACCCATAACTCACCCATCTCTCTCTCTCTCATACCTCTTTCTCTCACCTCTCTCTCATTTTCCTCCCAAGCAACCCACGTCCAATGCTTCATGAGAGAGCTAGGTGTGGCCCACCTTCCTACCTCTCATCTCCACCATCCAAAGTCCATCTCAACCGTTGAATCGCACCCCTTGGAGCTCTAGGTCGCATTAGTGGAAGAAGGAAGAGGAGATCAAAGGTGGGTGATTTTTTTATTTTCAACCGTTGATTGAGGGCCCACTTGTGGTGGGACCCATCTTGATGTATGCATTGTTTAGGAAGGGTCCGTAGTGGTGGGGTCCCTCCCCTACTCACCAATCTCTTTCTCTCTTTCTCTCTCCCTCTTGTGATGGGCATGGCCCACTAGATCCACACCGATCATGGACCCACCATGATGAATGTATTTTATCCATTCCATCCACCGAGTGGGCCCACTTGGTAGTCCATTTGGATGGGCCTGATTGGAAGCAAAACATAAATATTAGCTTGGTATAACAGGTGGGCCACACGTGTGGACCTACCAAATGTATCCATTTCATCCATGTCATCCACCATCCAGACTACTTGGACGGTGGAAACCCACTCTGTATATGTGTTATGCACAAGCAGTGAGCCCATGTGATGTATATATTTTATGTATATTCACACCATCCACACACGTGGACCCCACTTTGGTATATGCATCTGATCCACACCATCCACCCTTTTTCCCAACTCATTTTAAGCGTTGAACCAAAAAATGAAGTCAATCTGAATCTTAGGCGAGCCATAATGTAGAAAATAATGGTTTGGGGTGATTTAAATTGTTAAGGCCCACTGTGATGTTTCCATACACTGAAAAATATTCTATATTGGGCTCGTTAGATTTGTTATGAGCCGGGGAGACTAATAGTCAGCATGGATCCCCCTGATGTGGGCCCCACATATGAAAAATCTCACAAAACAAAAAATATATATATAAATAATATATGCATATGGGATGCTGTTGCTGACAGCGTCCTCTGGACGCTGCAGCAAGCAACGTCCTTGCTACTTGTTTTAGGGTAGGATGGTGGGCCCCACCACTATGTATGTTGTATATTTACGCCAAGCATTTAATGGCTCCCCTTTGAGAACTGAGATTCCCCAAAATTCAACCATACATGGCGTTCAGGTGGTCCACACCATCGAAAGTAGTAGTGGATTGAATGTCTACCATTGGACCCTTTTTGGGTCACAGAAGTTTTGGATCGATATGAAATTTGTTTTTACTCTTTATTCATGTCTTTGTGACCTTATGAGATGATTAGAAGGAGAATAAACATTATGGTGGGACCCACCTGTGAAGAGGACTGGTGGATGTATACACCAGCTAATATAGCTGTTGTGTTAACGTCCCAATTTCAATGGGTCTAATCATGAGGAATGTGTTATATCCCACCGTCCATTCATTTTTTTGAGTCTCACACGTGTGGAGCCACCTTTATATATATATATATATATATATATATGTTTCATCTAAGTCGTCCAACGTGGCCCACCTTGATGTATTTATTCTATATCCACTCTGTCCATCTGTCCAAGGACGTGGGACCCACTTACTGTGGGTAGATTGATTAGTGTACCTCATTCCAGCTATGTAGCAGTTATACCACATCAGCAAGTTCTGTGGGTCCCATTTGATGTATGTGATCCCCAAGCCATCCACCTATTTTGCTGTTTGAGCCATGCACTGTGATGTATTTGTTTCATCCACACCATCCAAATGTTTGGACAGTGCTGGACAATATTCGGATGGTGCTGATGAGCTGGATGATGCTTGGACAATGCTTATTTATATAGGAAATGTTTGGATGGTGCTAATTTACCTAGGCAATGTTTAGATGTGTTGATCATCATTAGTGGGCCATGTGTCCCATGGAATGATGTGTACAGTGATACACATGTTGCACCTACAACTATTTAAATGATTTTAGATGTAATCCAAGCTCCCATCTGTCAAACCCACTTTGATGTATTTTGTGGCCCATCCATCAAGCCCACTTGATATACTTGTAGCCCATCCATGAGGCCCACTTTGATGTATTTGTGACCCACCCATGAGGGCCACTTGTTGTGTATTTGAAGCCCATGTCATGCGACCAGTGATGTGTATTAGGCCAATGACATGCGAATCACTGTGATTTGTGTTAGGCCCAGGAATGTGGCCCACTTGTGATGTATATTTGAGGCCCACTTGCGATTTATTGAAGCTCATGTGTAGGGCCCACCTATTGTGTATTTGAAGCCCATGGGTTGTGGCCCGTTGTGATGTATTTGAGGCCCATGGGCAAGGCCTGATGTGATGTGTTTATGGCCCATATGATGAGGCCCAGTGAGATGTATTTCCAGCCCATTCGACTTGGCCCATTGATTCGGCCCATTTGATTCGGTCCATTTGATTCGGCCCATTTGATACGGCCCGATGTGATATATATATTGGCCCATGACTGAGGCACAATGTGATGCGTATATGCCCCATAAGCGAGGCCCATGATGATGTATGTTAGGCCCTTGTGTGTGGTCATGGGCCCACTGTATGTTTGGCTTTATGTGGGCTACTCCTTGGGAGCAATGTTGGTTAAATGGCCACATTGATGGGCAATGATGGTTTAATGTCCACATTGAGACCTTCCCTCAGGCCTTGTTCGGCTGATTGTCGAGGTCGATTGTGTGAGGCCGATTCTGATTGTTGAGGCCGATTAGCGATTGAGGCCGATTATCGTGACCGATTACTGATTCCGATTGACGTGGCCAATTTGGTGATTCCGATTAACGAGGCCGATTATTGATAGATTCTGATTGATGTGGCCCATTGCCAATTCTGATTATCGTGGCTAATTACCGATTATCAATCGAGGCTAATTATCGTAACCGATTGCCGATTTGATTATAAAGGCCGATTATTAATTTTGATTATCAAGGCCGATTATCATGACTAATTGCCAATTTTGATTATCAAGGCCGATTATCGTGGTTGATCACCGATTTCGATTGTTGTAGCCGATTACCGTTTCGATTATCAAGGTCGATTATCGATCAAGGCCGATTATCGTGGCCGATTACAGATTCCGATTGTCGAGGCTGATTGCTGATTCCGATTATTGAGGCCCAATGTGATGTATATGCGGCCATATTTGAGGCTCGTTGTGAGGTATATTCAGCCTGTGTTTAAGGCCCAATGTGATGTATATGAGGCATATGTAATGAGGCCCATTATAATGCATTTGAGGGCCAAGTGATGAAGCCCATTGTGATGTATGATAGGCCCATGTGAAAGGCCCCTCGTGATGTGTATTAAGCTCTTGAATGAGGCCCATGGTGTTGTATATTTGGCCCTTGTGTGAGGCCATGGGTCCACTATAGTTTAGCCTCTATGTGGGCCATTCCTTGGGGGCGATGTTGGTTAAATGTTTACATTGTCGAGGTCGATTGTCGATGTCGATTATTGATACCGATTATGAGTATGTGATAGCATAGCATCATGATACATGCTTATACGCATCATCTGCATGTTTGTTATAAGATGTGGCTGACCATTGCATATGTCATTGGGCAGATTGTTATGAGACTCCCTAATAGGCGGAGATTGTCTCGCACGAGCGCATGGTATGTGCAGGATTGATGCATGACTAGATTATATGACTCATGCATCTTACATTGTGTATTGTGATTACTATATGCCCTAGCGACATCAGGGCAGTAGCCTCCACAGTGATATCGTGGATAGCTCGATGGGACACTGAAAATATTTAGTTTGAGCTTCTGGGTACTTTAGATGTTCGTGGGTGAAAGTCCTTAAACCTCTAAGGCCAGGAGACGTCCCAACGTCTAGACCGAGTGGATACATGAGCACCCGAGTGCCGAATATCAAGAGGTAGCGTCTCCCACTATGGCGTGGTCGATTAGGAGGGGGTGTGGCCTTACCTGCCCGAGGGTAGGGGGCATAGCTAGGCTGAGTTTCACCAGCCCGTGAATGGGTCCGTTATCGACGTGCTGGGTAGATATTGGCTGACTACTGGCCAGGCAGATAGTGAGGTCTCTTCCACTTGCACGGTTGCACGTCAATGAGCGGCGATTTGCATGTAGAGTGTACTAGACCCTGGTGATGATCCCAGAGATGAACAATACTGATATGTAGACTTATCGACCAGGAATTGCATACTCATTCATTCATTCATTCACTATCCACTCGGGCTGGTGGTGTGCAACTATTTGTTACGTGTACTGTCGCAATGGCCAGGATTTCGGTTGGGATGCGTGACTAACCTGAGATCAGGAGTTTACCACATTGAGTCTGACTATCCAAATTAGGTATAAGACTAGTTTGGATAGAAGTCCCTTGTGATGGACCCTATAGCCTACGATACTACGTACTATCATCCAGACTTCACACTCCAGCATGGTCATTCCATTCGCACTGCATATTACATTACATCCGCAGCATATGGCATTTTGGATTACTGTGTTTATGCATTTATATGGTCTAGGTACGGTTGACGCTATACGTGAACTCATCAGGAATTGTATATTACATTGCATCATCGGTATCTGATATTTGGCTCTTTATGACTCACCATTTGCGTAGCTGATCTGTATTGTGTACTCACTCTGATATTGTTTGACTCATGGACTTGTTAGTATTTCCGCTTACTCTGATATTGTATGATTCATGATCTTACCAGTATTTCTGATATTGTATGATTATGGCATTATATTGAATACTTGACACTTACCTTGTGCACACACTTACACAACCCTCTAAGCTTTCTATAAGCTTATGTACGATAGATGCGTGCAGGTGATGTTAGGTTGCAGTAGCGTGGAGCTTAGAGCATGTAGCTGACTACTGGAGTTTTGATTTTAATATATGTATTTCCCTTTCAGCATTATATTCAGATGTTTATATTAGTGGTATGTGGTGATGATGTTGCCTTTGTGATTTGGGTGAACTTGTGGTTATGCTTCTTACGAGATAAATATATGCTGGAAAATCCTCCTTATAAGATCTCAGGATCGGAACCTGGCATATGGGCAATGGGAGCCAAGAATGGGGCACTACAAAGGCTGTTGGCACTAGATTCGGTAATTAGGATTCCTGTGAGTTTAATTTCTGGGTTTGGGGCGTGACAGAAGATGATATTATAGCATAACTTGGGAATACCTGAGGATAACATCACATATCTACTGATAGCTACCCTACACTCTATGATTATTAAGACCTTAGAATGATTAGGTCCCGAGTTAGAATAACTTAGCGATCTTCCATTATAGACCCTTAACGTACATGCCTTTGAGAGTTCTCAAGGTTGATAAGCGCCTTTGTTCTTTCCTATAGGACATGCCGCCCAGGAGAGCGACCGGAGCGGCTCTCGCTTTACCACCTGTGACTCCCATTCCACCCCCAGAGATCCCTGCTCCCCGGCCTGAGGATGTCGTTCCTACACCTGAGACCGGTGCGGATCCGACCGTACCTATGAGTGCCTCCCAGTTATAGAAAATGTTGAAGGTTGTAACAGGCATGCTTCAGGGACAGGGCTGATATCCTATTGTTATGTCAGCCCATGTAGAGTAGGAGCGCACGAGCACCATTCTTCGAGAGTTCAGACAGCTTGATCCTCCATGTTTCTAAGGCGAGCCAGATTCGACTGCAACCGAGAGATGGCGCTCCAATGTGGAGAAGAATTTTTATACTATGGCATGTACAACCCAGCAGCAAGTTTGGTTGGCAGTATTTCTTATCCATGTTGAGGCCAAGCACTGGTGGACCTCTGTTACCCGTATTACAGAGCCTGATTTTTTCTGGACATGGGAGGATTTCGTAGACCGATTTGACCAGCAGTACTTCCCCCGACCACATTCGTCAACAACGAGCGTTAGATTTCGAGACCTTGGTATAGGGAGACATGTCTGTGGTGCAATATGCAACTCGTTTCGTGGCATTATCAATGTTCGCACCATATTTGACTAATGATGAGGAGCGAAAGGCACGCCGTTTTGAAAACAGCTTATGTTTTAGCCTTAGGAGTCGTGTCGTCGGACACATGCTCCCGACCTTTGAGCAGGTAGTTCAGAGGGCCCAGATTTATGAGGCAGAATGGAACGATTCACAGAGGGTCCGTGACCACAAAAGAAACCAGAAGAGGAAGACCCCCTCTAGTAGTTTCCAGCAACAGCAGCGTTGACAGGCGCAGAGGCACAGGAACCGTCCATCCTTTCGAGCGCCAGCAGCACCTTCAACACCACCTAAGAGACTGTTTACGGGCGTTTGCTTCAGATGTGGTGAGACGAGGCATCATAAACGTGAGTGCCCCCCATTTTCAGCGGCAACGACCTCTTTAGGGGGGACATACACCTCCCCAGCAGGCTTAGGGCAGGTTTTATGCAGCTCACTAGGACCCTCAGTCATTAGGAGGAGTCGCCGATGATTCGCACAACCAGGCATTAGGACCATTTTGTTAGATTAGTCATTGGTGAGATGGTGAGGTTGCAAGGTATCCTAGTTTCGATCGTTTCTGTAAGTGCCATAGTTTATAGCCCTTTGTGTTGTCAAATTTGTGGTGCCAAAGACACTATTATGAAGCTTGCATCTGTGAAGAACAATGCTCTACTCAAGATCAACTTAGGTTGACAAGCACTGTTCACAAGGCAAGAATCTCAAGAAGCTTTCAAGTTCAACCTCAAGATCTCAAGAACCTTTCAAGTTTAATCTCAAGATCTTAAAAGGCTCTCAAGTTTAAACAAGATCAAGACTTCAAGGTCCATTACTTTCAAAGGTCACTCATCTCTAAAGTTTCAATGTCCTTACTTCACTATTGAGGTATGATTGACCTTAGATTGACCTTAGATTGACCTTCAGAGTAGGCCATTTTGGATACATAATTCATATGTTTTATATAAGTGAGTTTGGTCTGTTCTAAGACTAGTCCTGGACTTTGTTCAACTAGTCCTAACACTGCTTCAACCTATCTAAACATTTCTTGGATCAGTCATAAGTTTGTTACAAATATCAAAAATTTTCTGTTAGGCTTCAACTAGTCCTGGGGACTGTTTGACCAGTCGTAGGAACAGTGTCGACTGCATCTTCGACCAGTCGTAGACCTACGACTCAAAGAACAACGTTAAAATTCGTCCACCTACGACTAGTTGAAGGGATCCTATGACTAGTCGAAGGAGACCTACGACCAGTCGTGAAACTGTCAAATCTTATCGCGCCCAAATTTTCAAATATCTGTTGGTTCTACGACCAGACGTAGAGGTCCTTAGACCAGTCGAAGGCGTGAATTGCTCACCTATAAATAGAGCATGAATCTCAGAATAAAATAAGTAATTCACGTTAATTTAATTTGGTCTCCATTTAAGCTAAGTGTGCATATTTAATATTCTCTTTCTTTAGCTTTGTTAATTGATTTTTTTTCTTGCATTCCAATCTAATCTGAAAAGAGGAATTATTGTTTTCCTTTTTCTGGAATCAAAATCAATTAGAGTTAGCCCTTTTGTTTTAATTTAAAATCTATTAGAACCTAGAACCATTATAAAGTGAGTATTGGACATTAAACTTTGACATTCAAATCTCTACTCCGACTTGGTTCTTCTGGGCTGCTACAACGAAGGAGAAAAATCAGGTATTTTACAATTTGTGTAATTTACATTGTTTAGTTTTATTTGAGGTTAAGCCAGAAAATTCTCAAAGTTATTGGTTATCGGAGGAGAGCCAGAAAACTCAGAAGTGAGGGTTTTTGAATTGTGTAAGACCTTCGAAAAAGACACAATTGTGAAGGTTTTGGGTGAACCTGTGAAAACCTATTTGATAGTGAATGCTAATATCCCCTGTGTGAGGATATCAGGAGTGAAGTAGCATTCTGCGTGGCTGTTGTTTAACAGTTGGTGAACACATAGGTGAACCACTATAATTCTTTGTGTTGCGGATGTGTGATTTATATTTCCTATCTTTTATCATTCAGAATTGTGGAATGTATGTGTGGATAAGAATGTTGTAAATTTTACATTTCAAGCTCAGTCGAGAATGTTGTAATAATTTAGATTTACATTTCAGCATTATATTTTTTCTATATCTTTATTACGTTGAGCTTCAATTTCTCTATTTGTTCTAGAAATAAGGTTGTCCTACCATAAACTTTGATTTTTGGTATAAGGTTGTCCTTACAACAATTTTTGTTTCTATTTCTCTATTTTAGGTTGCCTTCCATTCCTATACTGTGATTGGTGTATAGTGTTATCTATTCTTTGTTTCATATTCCACATATAGCTTGGCCATTTCAAGTGGTACCAGAGCCTAATAGCTCGCTCTTATTGCTTTTTATTTAGATGTAATTCCTGAGCTAACGATCTCAGCTATATAAAAGATGTCAAATTTTGATAGCCTATTAGTCACTAGGCCTCCACCCTTTGATGGCTCCAACTATGCCTATTGGAAATCCAGGATGAGGATCTTCCTCAAATCCATGGATGAAAGTGTGTGGCTATCCACAGTGAATGAATGGACCCCTCCTACCACTGAAGTAACCGGGATTGATGGTTCAAAATCTATGAAAATTACACCGTATTTCTCTTGGACCATACTTCAGAAAACTGAGAGTAGTGCAAATGCTAAAGCACTAAATGCAATTACTTGTGCACTATCACTGGATGAATTCAAAAGAATTATATCCTGTGATTTTGCAAAACATGCTTGGGATATATTGGAAATGACACACGAGGGTACTTCAATTGTCAAGAAATCTAAGCTACAAATCCTCACAACTAAATTTGAGGAAATACATATGGAAGAAAATGAAATGTTCATGGACTTCTATACCAGCTTAAATGACATTGTGAAGAGGCCAAGCTATATGTCCTAGAGGGGGGGGGGGGGGGGGGGGTGAAAAGGACAATGCCAAATAAAACTAATAACAGAGGAAATAAAAAGAAAATGATAGCCAAAGTAAATCACAATGCAGTAAATTAAAATAACCTCAAAATTCAGATCTTGAGAGGTTGATACAAACGTTGTTCTAAGGACAACCTTACACCAAAAACAGAGTTTATGGTAGGACAACCTTATTTTTAGAAAGATCTTTGTATCAAGTCTCAAACCGAAGAGGAATACAATAATAAATATAAACTGAATTGAAATAACTTGTAATTAAAAATGTATTGCTCTACACCATAAAAATGGCAGGGCAACCTTGCTGGAACAACTTTCAAATGAAATTGAAAATCAAGCTTATAAAGGAATAGCAGAAAATAAATTCTAAGCTATTACAACATTCTCACAAAGCTTAAATTAAATAATTACAACATTCACCACCATACATACATCCCACAAAAAATAATTAAAGATTAGAAATATAAATCATTCAACCACAACACAAGGGTTTATAGTGGTTTGCCTGTGTGTTCACCAACTGTTAAACAACAGCCACACAAAATGCTACTCCACTCCTAATATCCTCACACAGGGGATATTAGCGTTCACTAAAAATAGGTTTTCTCAGGTTCATCCAAAACCTTTAAAATTGTGCCTTTGTATGTGGGCTTACACAATTAAAAAACCCCACTTCTGAGTTTTCTTGGCTCTCCTCAAAAAACCAATACAACAAGATTTTTCTGGCAAATCTTGAAAGAAACCAAAATAGAAAGGAATTTACAATTAAATGTAAAATACCTGAATATCTCCTTCGTTGTAGCAGCCGGTAGAACCAAAGTAGATGATTGAATGTCCAAGTTCAATGTCCAATACTCGATTACAATGGTTCTAATTCTAATAGATTTTAAATTAAACCAAATAGGGCTTACCTTAATTGATTTTGATTCCAAAGAAAGGGAATAATAATTCCTCTTTATCAAATCATATTGGAATAGCAGAAACAAAATCAATTAAAATAAAGCTAAGGAAAGAGAATATTAAATAAGCACACTTAGCTTAGATGGAGTACAGAATTATCTCTCAGAAGTTCGACGAAGATTGGCTTGAATGAATTAATTAAATCGATAATTTCTTCTGAAATTCGTGCACTATTTATAGGTGAGAAGATCGGGTCTTCGACTGGTCTAGGGAGCTCTTCGACTAGTCGAAGCAACAACAGATATTTGAAAAATCCGGCGGGATATGCTCTGACCGTTCTACGACTGGTCGAAGCTCTCCTACGACTGGTCGTAGGTCACCTACGACTGGTCATAGGTCTCCTTCGACTGGTCGTAGGTCCTGTAAAATCTTCGCTGGACTTCGAGTCGATCGTCGAAGATGCAGTCGACACTGTTCCTACGACTGGTCAAACAGATTCCTGGACTAGTCGAAGCCTAACAGATTTTATTCGGAATTTGTAACAAACTTACGACTGATCGAGGATTTTCTTAGACTGGTCGAAGCAAGTCTAGGACTAGTCGAAGAAGGCCTAGGACTAGTCGAAGAACAGACCAATCACATGTAAAATAAACATTCGGTTTATGTATCCGAAATGACCTACTTCTAAGGTCAACCTATGGTCAATCAAACCTCAATCATGAAGTAAAGGACATTGAAACATTAGGAACAAGTGACCTTAAAGAATGAGTCTTGAAGTCTTGATGTAGATCAATCTTGAAATCTTGATGTAGCTCAATCTTGAAAGAGTCTTGAGTTCTTTACAAACTGCCTTGAACTCTTCTTGAAGTACATCTTGAGTCTTGTCTTGTGAGCTTTGCTTGTTGTGAGCTTAGCTTGTTCATGAATGTTGATCCTTGAGAGAGCTTCACTTATGCAAGTTATATATAACATAACAGTGATTTTGGCACCACAAATTTGACAACAGACAGGGATATAAACTATAGCACTTACAATCTCCCCCTTTGTCAAATTAGCGACAAAACACATAACCAAGATAAACAAAAGTAAAACAACTGGTTAATACATGCAAATCAATATTAAATATTCAACATTCAACCAGTTTCATTCAACAAGATCAAACATACTTCAAGATCAAACATATATTCCCCCACTCCCCCTGAGAAACATAACCAATGCTACTCCTCTCACAATCACATTAAGAACAAACCATTCTCCCCCTTTTTGTCACAATATGACAAAGGAGAACTAAATAAAGGAAAGCTTGAGAGTAAACAATAGGAGGTAAGCATAAAACATGAGTATAGCAAAAGAGTGATAGCATCACATAGAATAAATATCCAGCATAAAATATAAATAGAATCTAACTCTAAATCAGCCAAGTGCAAAGTTATAAAGTTATTACAGACCAGAAGTCACATAAAAACTAGTCAGAACTAGAACTTGAAGACGGAGCAGGAATAAAGGGATCAAGTTGGTGCATGCCTTTGTTCAAGCACCTGAGATATTTGCGCACGAACTTGAATTGCAAATCATGAGCAACAGACATGTTTTCCAACTTAACATTTATATTCTCAACTTTACCCTCTAATGCACTCAGACGTGCATCAACATCAGATGGTACAAAATCTGGATCATTTGCTGAGTCAGAATCCAGTTCCTCAAAAATGTCATCCATATTAATGTCAACACCAGCTTCTTCAGGACCACCACCACCACCACCTTGTTCAGGAAGCAGATCCAACTTCATCTTATTAATATTTGTATTGTTGAAGATCAGATGATGGATTGGTGCTTCATCAACAGGCATATCGACTAACATATGAGTAGCCAATATAGTCATAAAATAGGCAAAAGGAATGTCACTATGACCAGGATGGAGTCGAAACTGAAGAATGAAATGACAGATTAAGGATGGCAAACAAATCTGAGTACCATTGGAAATAGCATGGATAACACGAACCATAAACGAAGTCAAGTCAGATTTATTACCCGAACGAGGATACAGATTAGACACAAAGATTCTGTGGAGAATTCTGTATTTGGGTAACAAATACCTTGCGGGGAGCGCATTCCCTTTTTGAGTCCATTGAACATCCATGTTGCACAAGTCTCTAGTGAGCATGCGTTTTTCAGCCATTGAGGGTTTATCAGTTAAATTATGAATAGGAATACCCTCATCATTCACAAGAATTTTCATAAGGGCTGAAATTAAATGACGATCAACGTCAAAAGGCCCTTCTCTAGTAGAAATTTGAAAAGTTAAATTATCCTGTGAAAATGCACTAATACATGTAAACATGGATTGGGCAATGGACCGGTATGCAGGCCCACCCCAATGCAATAAGTTAACCCAACCTACAGCTTCAAGCATAAGAAGGATGTCAAAAGGTGCAATATGATTGACATCAACAGGATGTTCAACAATAACATTACATGATCTAATGTCCCTAACATATGATGGATCATCATTAGGAACAAGAAGATGACGTTTAGAGATAGCAGTCGATCTGGAGGAAGAAGAAGGACCACGTGAAGTAGTTTTTCTACCTCTAGAAGCCATTTGCAACAAGGATTTCAAGAAAATAGGAAGTTGCAAAGGATTGAGAAGTGGGTTTGCTCAAAACAGATTTTTCAAAATCTAAACCCCAAATCTCAATGATTTTCAAAATAGAAAGCTTTAAAAGAGAAAAGGAAACAATCTAGACACAAATATGCAAGAAAAACGGGATTTGGAACACTAACCTTGAAGAACTTGAAGGATGGGTTCGACAAGTCGAAGTTCGGCTCCAAGGAGAAGAAAGAAGAAACGAGGAAGAAAGTGAAAAATTCTCAATTTGAAGTGAAACCCGTGTTCCACGACTGGTTGTGGGTATCTACGACCGGTCGTAGGACGACTGGTCGTGTATACTCACGATTGGTCGAATAAACCCCAAAAATTCAAATTTCTTGCAATATAAACAAAAAAATGGAATTTAATCTAGCAAATATATACACTATAATACAAGAAGGCATAAATTATCAATTTAAAATGCACATGCCAAGATCAAATTTCATCTTTTTGAACCTGCTTTTATCGAGAGGTTTTGTGAAAATGTCAGCTCGTTGATCTTCAGTAGGAATATATTCTAGAGATATAACTTTTTCTTCTACTAATTCCCTTATATAATGAAATCTAATGTCAATGTGCTTAGTACGAGAATGCTGAATAGGATTTTTTGAAATATTTATCGCACTGGAATTATCACAATGTAATAACATAGAATCCTGTTTAATTCCATAATCACTTAGCATTCGTTGCATCCAAACAAGCTGTGTACATGCATTACCAGCTGCGATATACTCAGCTTCAGCTGTTGAAAGTGATATAGAATTTTGTTTCTTACTAAACCAGGAAACTAGACAATTTCCAATAAAAAACAACCACCACTGGTTGATTTTCTATCATCTAGATTACCAGCCCAGTCAGCATCCGAGTACCCAGCTAATTGAACATTGGTTTCATGAGGATACCAGAGACCAAGATTTACAGTACTTGCGACATATCTAATAATTCGCTTGACAGCAATCAAGTGAGATTCTTTTGGATCAGATTGATATCTTGCGCAAATACCAACACTTAGAGAAATATCATGTCTACTAGCAGTTAAATATAACAAACTACCAATCATACTCCGATAAAGTTTTGAGTCAACATTTTTACCATTAGAGTCTTTTGATAGTTTCAGGGTAGTACTCATAGGAGTATCGAAATTCTTGCCATTCTCAAATCCAAATCTCTTGATTAGATTCAAGGCATACTTAGATTGAGAAATGAATATTCCTTCAGGTTGTTGCTTTACTTGCAATCCAAGGAAATAAGTCAATTCCCCAACCATGCTCATTTCGAACTGTGATTTCATCAAATCTGCAAACTTAATAGTCAAGTCAGTACAAGTTGATCCATAAATGATATCATCAACATAAATCTGTACCATTAAGATATGATCATTATGTTTTTTAACAAACAGAGTTTTATCAAAAGATCCCATTTGAAAATTATGACTTAAAAGAAATTTTGTTAGTTTCTCATACCATGCCCTAGGTGCTTGTTTTAATCCATAAAGTGCCTTTTTAAGCCGATATACATGATCAATATTTTTAGAATCTTCAAATCCCATTGGCTGTTCAACATAGACTTCTTCATGTAAATCGCCATTTAGAAAAGCACTTTTCACATCCATCTGATAGATCTTTATCTTTCTAAAACATGCAATGGATATAAATAGTCTGATAGATTCAAGACGTGCTACTGGTGCAAAGGTTTCATCGAAATCAATTCCTTTAATTTGAGTATAACCTTGTACCACTAGTCTAGCCTTGTTTCTAATTATATTTTCACATTCATCAGACTTATTTTTGAAAATCCATTTTGTTCCAATGATGTGTTTATCTTTAGGTCTTGGTACGAGATACCAAACATCATTTCTTATGAATTGGTCGAGTTCATCTTGCATCGCAACAATCCAGTTTTCATCAGCAAGAGCTTCTTTTACGTTTGATGGTTCAATTTGGGATGTAAAACATACATAATTACATATATTCTCAAGTTGTCTACGGGTGCGAACACCGGTGAGAGGGTTTCTAAGAATTTGTGTGGTTGGATGATCTTTAACAGTCCTCAACTCAGAATCAGTCTGATTCAATGAAGTATCGGGTTTATCAATGATTAGTACTTCATCATTATCTGAATTAGAAATTGGTGTGTTTAAATGATCATCAATGACAACATTAATGGATTCTTGAATCACATCAGTCCTTTTGTTCAGGACCCTATAAGCTCGACTGTTTAAAGAATATCGTAGAAAAATACCTTCATCACTCTTCGTATCAAACTTTCCCAAATTTTCACGATCACGTAAAATATAGCAGTTCGACTGATCGAGGTATTTAACAGTAGGCTTTTTATTGAACCACAATTCGTAAGCCATTTTATTATTATCTTTGCTAGTGTAGACTCGGTTAATAATATAGCAAGCTGTGTTGACTGCTTCAGCCCAAAGATTTTTAGAGAGCTTCATGCTATTCAACATGACATTAGCCATTTCTTGAAGCACCCTATTCTTTCTTTCTACAATTCCATTTTGTTGTGGAGTTTTGGGAGCAGAGAATTCATGTAATATTCCTTGGTCGGTACAAAACTTCTCAAAATTGCTATTCTCAAATTCAGATCCATGATCACTACGAATTTTACTGATTTGAGAAGATTTTTCAGTTTGAATCCTTTTGAGAACTTTTCTTACTTCTTCAAGGGTTTCAGATTTATCCCTTAAGAAGACTACCCACGTATATCTGGTAAAGTCATCAACTATTACCAAGATATACTTTTTACCACCACGACTTTCCGTTCTGGTAGGTCCTATCAGATCCATGTGGAGAAGTTCGAGTGGTCTTTATGTGGTATTTGAATTCACCTTTTGTGTGAGTTATTTGTTTGTTTGCCTATCTGGCACTCACCACATATTTTATCTAATTTCTGAAGTTTGGGTAAACCTCTTACAAGTTCTCGTTTGCTCAATCGATATAAATTTCGATAATGTACATGTCCAAGACGTTTGTGCCATAAATCCGTCTCGTCTGTATGGACCATGTAACATGTTTGATTAGATGAGCTGGATTCGCTAATAATATAGCAATTTTCAGACGTTCTACTTCCAGTTAATATTACAGAACCCTTATTGTTTATTATCTCACAGCTTTGATTAGAAAACCGAACATTATGGTTATTATCACATATTTGTGATATACTAAGCAAGTTGTGCTTTAGGCCTTCAATGTATAAAACATTTTTAAACACCGGAAGATTAAAAAGTTGAATTGTACCTTGGCCTATAATCTTGCAGTTGCTACCATCACCAAATGTGACTGAACCATCAGTCATATCTTTCAGATCGGTGAATAAAGCTTTGTCACCTGTCATATGCCGGGAGCATCCACTGTCTAGGTACCACTTTGAATGACTTGTTGCTTTGAAAGCAGTGTGAGCAACCAAGCAGGTGACTTTATGAACCCATTTCATAACTTTTTGGGTTTAGGAACATAGTTGGTCTTCTTTTGTGTACATTTGTAGGAATGACCTATAAAGTTAGATTTTAAGAGCTCCTTGAGTAAATCAACTACCTTTTCAGCTAGTGGATTTCGTTTCTGATTAAAGTTGACATGGCTGTTTCTAGGTTTTTGAAAAGTTTTTGAATTTTTAGAAAAATCTTGATAAGTATTTTTCCCTTTTGAGTTTGAGGACTCTCCTTTAACAAACATAGGAGGAGTATACTTTTGTTTAGGAGGTAAATTTTTATCATAGCCCAACCCGGATCGATCGCCACATTTTCTTGATCCGGATAAAAGTTTCTCTAACTTTGGATCACCTTGGGCATATTTCCATGTGTCCTTTAAACTCAGAAGAGAAGATACTTCAGTTTTAAGTTTCTCAATTTCAGATTTTAAATCAATAATTAGGGAGTTTTTGAATTCCAAATCGCATTTTGATTTTTCAAAACAATCTGAAATTTGTGATTTTTCTAAGACAAGTGAATCAAAACAATTTTTGAGTTTAGAAAACTTTTCTTTTTGAAGTTTAAGTTTGACAATTTTACAACTTTCCTTATATAGGGCATTGTAAGCGTCTTGAAGATCATCTTCATTTTCACATTCACTATTCAGATTTTCTTCACTTGTAGAGTCATTATCTGAAAATGTGAATTTGGCTAGAGTCATAAGAGCTTTGACCTCATTGCCCGACTCAGTTTCAGAATCTTCTGATTCAGAAGAACCTTCAGAATCAGATGATTCATCCCATGTAGCCAACATACCCTTCTTCTTGGGTTTGTCCCTTTTAGGACATCTATTTGCTAAGTGCCCATATTCTTGACAGTTGTAACATTGACTATCTTTCAAAGATTTTCTAGATTTGGGTCTAAACTTCTTTTTATCATTTGATTTTTGAAAATCAACCCTTTTCTTGCTTTTGAAAATTTTGTAAAATTTTTTAGCTAAAAGAGCCATATCATCTTCTGAATCAGAATTTTCTTCTGAATTACATTTAGAAGATTTTAGTGCGATAGATTTACCTTTAGGAGCTTTAAAGTTTAACTCGTAGGTTTGTAGAGAACCAACTAGTTCTTCTACCCTCATATTATCCGTATCACGAAGTTCCTGGATCGCGGTTACTTTAGAATTGAACCGTTCAGAAAGTGAGCGTAGTATTTTTGCACACACTTTACTTTCTGGGATTTTATCCCCAAGACCCCACATTGAGTTTACAATGTCATTCAATCTAGTGTAAAAGTCCATAAACATTTCATTTTCCTCCATATGAATTTCTTCAAATCTGGTTGTGAGGAGTTGGACTTTAGATTTTTTGACAATTGTAGTACCCTCGTGTGTCATTTCTAATATATCCCAAGCTTGCTTTGCAGTATCACAAGAAATGATTCTTTTGAACTCATCCGGTGATAGTGCGCAAGTAATTGCATTTAGTGCTTTAGCATTTGCACTACTATCACTTTTCTGAAGGGTGGTCCATTGGTAATATGGTGTGACTTTCATTGATTTTGAACCATCAACCCCAGTAACTTCCATGATGGGAGGATTCCATTCAGTCACTGTGGCTTGCCACACATTTTCATCCATTGATTTGAGGAAGATCCTCATTCTGGCTTTCCAATAAGCATAGTTGGAGCCATCAAAGGGTGGAGGCCTTGTGACTGAAAGGCTATTAAAATTTGACATCTTAAATAGCTTAAATCGTTAGCTCAGGAATTAAATCCAAGAATTAAAAAAGAGCTATTAGGCTCTGATACCACTTGAAGAGGCCAAGCTATATGTCCTAAAGGGGGGGGGGGGTGATTAGGACAATGCCAAATAAAACTAATAACAGCGGAAATAAAAAAAAAAACTAATCACAATGCAGTAAATTAAAATAACCTCAAAATTCAGATCTTGAGAGGTTGATACAAACGTTGTTCTAAAGACAACCTTACACCAAAAACAGAGTTTATGGTAGGACAACCTTATTTTTAGAAAGATCTTTGTATCAAGTCTCAAACCAAAGAGGAATACAATAATAAATATAAACTGAATTGAAATAACTTGTAATTAAAAATGTATTGTTCTAGGGACAGCCATACACCATAAAAATGGCAGGGCAACCTTGCTGGAACAACTTTCAAATGAAATTGAAAATCAAGCTTATAAAAGAATAACAGAAAATAAATTCTAAGCTATTACAACATTCTCACAAAGCTTGAATTAAATAATTACAACATTCACCACCATACATATATCCCATAAAAATTAATTAAAGATTAGAAATATAAATCATTCAACCACAATACAAGGGTTTATAGTGGTTCGCCTGTGTGTTCACCAACTGTTAAACAACAGCCACACAAAATGCTACTCCACTCCTAATATCCTCACACAGGGGATATTAGCGTTCACTAAAAATAGGTTTTCCCAGGTTCACCCAAAACCTTTACAATTGTGTCTTTGTATGTGGGCTTACACAATTAAAAAAACCCCACTTCTGAGTTTTCCTGGCTCTCCTCAGAAAACCAATACAACAAGATTTTTCTGGCAAATCTTGAAAGAAACCAAAATAGAAAGGAATTTATAATTAAATGTAAAATACTTGAATATCTCCTTTGTTGTAGCAGCCCGGTAGAACCAAAGTAGATGATTGAATGTCCAAGTTCAATGTCCAGTACTCGATTACAATGGTTCTAATTCTAATAGATTTTAAATTAAACCAAATAGGGCTTGCCTTAATTGATTTTGATTCCAAAGAAAGGGAATAATAATTCCTCTTTATCAAATCAGATTGGAATAGCAGAAACAAAATCAATTAAAATAAAGCTAAGGAAAGAGAATATTAAATAAGCACACTTAGCTTAGATGGAGCACAGAATTATCTCTCAGAAGTTCGACGAAGATTGGCTTGAATGAATTAATTAAATCGATAATTTCTTCTGAGATTCGTGCACTATTTATAGGTGAGAAGATCGGGTCTTTGACTGGTCTAGGGAGCTCTTCGACTAGTCGAAGCAACAACAGATATTTGAAAAATTCGGCAAGATATGCTCTGACCGTTCTACGACTGGTCGAAGCTCTCCTACAACTGGTCGTAGGTCACCTACGACTGGTCGTAGGTCTCCTTCGACTGGTCGTAGGTCCTGTAAAACTTCGCTGGAATTCGAGTCGAAGATTTTCGACTGGTCGTAAATGCAGTCGACACTGTTCCTACGACTGATCGAACAGATTCCTGGACTAGTCGAAGCCTAACAGATTTTATTCGGAATTTGTAACAAACTTACGACTGATCAAGGATTTTCTTAGACTGGTCGAAGCAAGTCTAGGACTAGTCGAAGAAGGCCTAGGACTAGTCGAAGAACAGACCAATCACATGTAAAATAAACATTCGGTTTATGTATCCGAAATGACCTACTTCTAAGGTCAACCTATGGTCAATCAAACCTCAATCATGAAGTAAAGGACATTGAAACATTCGGAACAAGTGACCTTAAAGAATGAGTCTTGAAGTCTTGATGTAGATCAATCTTGAAATCTTGATGTAGCTCAATCTTGAAAGAGTCTTGAGTTCTTTACAAACTGCCTTGAACTCTTCTTGAAGTACAGCTTGAGTCTTGTCTTGTGAGCTTTGCTTGTTGTGAGCTTAGCTTATTCATAAATGTTGATCCTTGAGAGAGCTTCACTTATGCAAGTTATATATAACATAACAGTGATTTTGGCACCACAAATTTGACAACAGACAGGGATATAAACTATAGCACTTACACGTTGTAAACTCTATGTGGAGTCTAGGCGATAAAATTCCTGAAAGCAAAATATGTGCTAAAATACTACGCTCACTTCCTGAACGGTTCAATTCTAAAGTAACCGCAATCCAGGAACTTCGTGATGCGGACAATATGAGGGTTGAGGAATTAGTTGACTCATTACAGACTTATGAGTTAACCTTTAGAGCTCCAAAAGGTAAATCTATTGCTTTAAAAACTTCTAAAAATGGTTTTCATGAAAATGATTTAAACTCTAATTTAGAAAACTCTGAGGCTGATATGGTTCTTTTGGCAAAGCGATTTTGTAAAAATTTTAAAAGTAAAAAGAGGGTTGATTTTCAAAAAGCATTTGATAAAAAGAAACCTAAACCTAAAACTAGAAAATCATTAAAAGACAGTCAATGTTACAACTGCCATGAGTATGGGCATTTGGCTAACAAATGTCTTAATAAGGGCAACTCAAAAATGAAAAGTATGATGCCTACTTGGGATAAGTGCTCTGATTTTGAAGTCTCTTCTGAATCAGAAGATTCTGAAACTGAGTCAGGGTGTGATGTTAAGGCCCATATGACTCTAGCCAAATTCACTTTTTCAGATAATGATGACTCGACTAATGAAGAAAATTTGAATAGTGAATATGAAAATGAAGATGATCTTCAAGATGCTTACAATGCCCTATATAAGGAAAGTTGTAAAATTGCTGTGAAATTGAAACTTCAAAAAGAGAAATTTTCTAAACTCAAAGAAATTTATGAATCTCTTGTTTTAGAAAAGTCTCATATTTCAGACTATTTTGAAAAGACAAAATGCAATTTAGATTTTAAAACCTCCCAGTTTGAAAATCTTAAATCTGAAAACGGACAACTAAAACATGAAGTCTCTTCTCTCTTGAGTTTAAAGGAAACCTGGAAATATGCCCAAGGTGATCCTAAATTAGAAAAACGCTTACCTGGATCGAGAAAATGTGGTGATCAATCCGGTCTGGGCTATGACAAGAGTGTTCCTCCTAAACCGAAGAATACTTCTCCCACGTTTGTAAAGGGAGAGATCTTAAACTCAAAAGAGAAAGATCAAATGTTTTCTAAAAACTTTAAATCTTTTTAGAAACCTAAAAGACATATCAACTATAAAAAGCAAAACCAAAATCCTTTGGCAGAAAAGATAGTTGATTTACTTAAGGAGCTTCAAAAGGCTAACTCACTAGGGCATACTTATAACTCTTACAATCGAAAGAAGACCTACTATCCTCCTAAACCCAAAATGGTTATGAAATGGGTTTCAAAGGTCACTTGCTTGGTTGCCCACACCGCTTTCAAAGCAACAAGTCATTCTAAGTGGTACCTAGATAGTGGATGCTTTAGGTATATGACAGGCGACAAGGCTTTATTCACCGATCTCAAGACATGACTGACGGTTTAGTCACATTTGGAGATGGCAGCAACTGCAAGATTATGGGCCAAGGTATGGTTCGACTCTATAACCTTCCTTTGATTAAAAATGTGTTGTATGTTGAAGGACTAAAACATAATCTTCTAAGCATATCTCAGATTTGTGATAATCACCATAGTGTACAGTTTTCTAATCAAAGCTGTGAGATTCTAAACAACAAGGGTTCAATAATACTAATTGGACGTAGACCGTCTGAAAATTGCTATATTGTTAGTGAATCCAGCTCATCTAGTTAATCATGTTATATGGTCCAAACAGACAAGACTGATTTATGGCACAAACATCTTGGACATGTACACTACCAAAATTTACATAGATTGAGCAAATGGGAACTTATAAGAGGTCTACCCAAACTACAAAAATTAGATAAAATATGTGGTGAATGCTAGATTGGCAAACAAACAAGGAACTCACACAAAAAGGTGAATTTCAATACCACATCAAGACCACTCGAGCTTCTCCATATGGATCTAGTAGGACCTACCAGGACGGAAAGTCGAGGTGGCAAAAGATATATTTTGGTAATAGTAGATGACTTTACCAGATATACATGGGTTGTCTTCTTAAGGGACAAATCAGAAACCCTTGAAGAAGTAAAAAAGGTTCTCAAAAGGATTCAAACTGAAAAAGGTTCTCAAGTCAGTAAGATTCATAGTGATCATGGATCTGAATTTGAGAATAGCGGTTTTGAGAAGTTCTGTAGCAACCAGGGAATATTACATGAATTCTCAGCGCCCAAAACTCCACAACAAAATGGTATAGTTGAAAGGAAAAATAGAGTGCTTCAAGAAATGGCTAATGTCATGTTGAATAGTATGAAGCTCTCTAAGAATCTTTGGGCTGAAGCAGTCAATACAACTTGCTATATTATTAACCGAGTTTACACTAGTAAAGGTAATAATAAAACGGCTTACGAAATGTGGTTCGATAAAAAGCCTACTATCAAATACTTTCGAGTTTTTGGCAGCAAGTACTATATTTTATGAGATCGTGAACATTTGGGAAAGTTTGATACGAAGAGTGATGAGGGGATCTTTTTAAGATACTCTTTAAACAGTCGAGCTTATAGAGTTCTGAACAAAAGGACCAGTGTGATTCAAGATTCCATCAATGTGGTCATTGATGATCACTTAAACTCACCAGTCTCAAATTCAGATAATGATGAAGTACAAGTAATTGATAAATCTGATATTTCATCTAATCAGACTAATTCTGACCTGAGGACTATTAAAGATCATCCAACCACACAGATTCTTGGAAACCCTCTCACTGGTGTTCATACCCGTAGACAACTTGAGGATATATGCAATTATATATGTTTTACATCCTAGATAGAACCATTTAACGTAAAAGAAGCTCTTGCTGATGAAAACTGGATTGTTGTGATATAAGAAGAACTTAACCAATTTGTGAGAAATGATGTTTGGTTTCTCGTACCTAGACCTAAACACATCATTAGAACCAAATGGATTTTCAAAAATAAGTCTGACGAACTTGGCAATATAATTAGAAATAAGGCTAGACTAGTGGTACAAGGTTACACTCAAATTGAATGTATTGACTATGATGAAACCTTTGCACCAGTAGCACGTCTTGAATCAATCAGACTCTTTATATCCATTGTGTATTTTAGAAAGTTTAAGATTTACCAAATGGATGTGAAAAGTGCATTTTTAAATGGCGATCTGCATGAGGAAGTTTATGTTGAACAACCAATGGGTTTTGAAGACCCCAAAAATGTTGATCATGTGTATCGTCTTAAAAAGGCACTTTACGGTTTAAAACAAGCTCCTAGGGCATGGTACGAGAAACTAACGAAGTTTCTATTAAGCCATAATTTTCAAATGGGATGTGTTGATAAAACTCTGTTTATTAAAAAACATAAGGATCACATATTATTAGTACAAATCTATGTTGATGATATCATCTATGGATCTACCTGTACTGACATGACTATTGAGTTTGCAGATTTGATGAAATCTTAGTTTGAAATGAGCTTGGTTGGGGAATTGAATTATTTCTTTGGGTTACAAGTAAAACAAAAACCTGATGGAATGTTCATTTCTCAATCTAAATATGCTATGAACTTGATTAAGAGATTTGGATTTGAGAATGGTAAGAACTTTGATACTCTTATGAGTACAACCTTGAAACTCTTAAAAGATTCTGCAGGTAAAAATGTGGATCCGAAATTATATCGGAGTATGATTGGTAGTCTATTGTATTTAACTGCTAGTAGACCCGTTATCGCTCTAAGTGTTGGTGTTTGCGCTAGATATCAGTCTGAACCTAAAGAGTCACACTTGACTACTGTCAAGCGGATTATAAGATATGTCACAAGTACTGTTAATCTCGGTCTTTAGTATCCACATGAGACTAGTGTTCAATTAGCTGGGTACTCGGATGCTGACTGGGCTGGTAATCTTGATGATAAAAAATCAACCAGTGATGGTTGTTTTTATATTAGAAACTGTTTACTTTCTTGGTTTAGCAAGAAACAAAGTTCTATATCAATTTCAACAACTGAAGCTAAATATATCGCAGCTGGTAATGCGTGTACATAGATTATTTAGATGAAACGTATGCTAAGTGATTATGGAATTAAACAGGATTCTATGTTATTATATTGTAATAATTCCAGTGCCATAAATATTTTGAAAAATTCAATTCAGCATTCTCGTACTAAGCACATTGATATTAGATTTCATTATATTCGGGAATTAGTTGAAGAAAAAGTTATATCTTTGGAATATATCCCTACCGAGAATCAACGTGCTGATATTTTCACTAAACCACTCGACAAAAGCAGGTTTAACAAAATAAATTTTGATCTTGGCATGTGCATTTTAAAATGATTAATTATGCCTATTTGTATCATAGTGTATATATTTGCTAGTTTAGTTTTTAAATCTTGAAAAATATGCAAAAATCAGATTTTTTCGCCTGTACTCGACCAGTCGTGAGTATCCATGACCAGTCATGCTACGACCGGTCGTGTATATCCACGACCAGTTGTGAATCGCGTGGATTCACTTAAAATTTGGGGGAAATCATCTTCTTCTTCATTTCAACTTCACTCTCCAATGAGTTGACACACGACTAGTCGAACCCATCTTCCAAAATCTTCAAGGTTAGTGCTCTATTTGCATTTTTCTTGTAGATTTGTGTTTAGATTGCTTCTATTTCTCTCTTGGAGTTGTCTATTTCGAATTTAGTTAAGATTTGAGGTTTTTCTTTTGAAAAATATGATTTGAGAAAACCCTTTTCTCAATCCTTTGCAACTCTTTATATTCTTGAAATCCTCAGCCATCTGTTCTGTAAAATCCTTTGCAACTCTTTATATTCTCAATCCTTTGCAACTCTTTATATTCTTTGAAAAATATGATTTGAGAAAACCCTCTTATATTTCTCATTGATTATTTCTCCTTAGCCATCTATTCTGTGCTTCTTTTGTCCTATTATGACAAAAAGGGGGAGTATGGATATGTTATGAATATTATGCATATGTATATGGATATGGATGTTGTCATGAGGAGGGAGTAGCATTGTATTGTATGATGTTTTATGAGTATGTTACTCAGGAGGAGTATGTGCAGAGGTGTGCTTAGGTGGACGGTATGTTGAATAATATTGATTTACAAGTCTGCAGGATGCCTGTTGATAACAACTGGTGCATGATTCTTTAATTAGATATTCTGTGTTATGTAACATATCTTGAAAGTGTGTTTTGTCACTAATTTGACAAAGGGGGAGATCGTAAGTGCCATAGTTTATAGCCCTTTGTATTGTCAAATTTGTGTTGCCAAAGACACTATTATGAAGCTTGCATCTGTGAAGAACAATGCTCTACTCAAGATCAACTTAGGTTGACAAGCACTATTCACAAGTCAAGAATCTCAAGAAGCTTTCAAGTTCAACCTCAAGCTCTCAAGAACCTTTCAAGTTCAATCTCAAGATCTCAAAAAGCTCTCAAGCTTAAACGACATCAAGACTTCAAGCTCCATTACTTTCAAAGGTCAATCGTCTCTAAAGTTTTAATGTCCTTACTTCATTATTGAGGTATGGCTGACCTTAGGTTGACCTTTAGAGTAGGCCATTTTGGATATATAATTCATATGTTTTTATATAAGTGAGTTTGGTCTGTTCTAAGACTAGTCCTGGACTTTGTTCGACTAGTCCTAGCACTGCTTCGACCTGTCTAAACATTTCCTGGATCACTCGTAAGTTTGTTACAAATATCAAAATTTTCTGTTAGGCTTCGACTACTCCTGGGGACTATTCGACCAGTCGTAGGAATAGTGTCGACTGCATCTTCAACCAGTCGTAGACCTACGATTCAAAGAACAGCGTTGAAATTCGGCCACCTACGACCAGTCGAAGGGATCCTACGACCAGTCGAAGGAGACCTACGACCAGTCGTGAAACTACCAAATCTTATCGTGCCCAAATTTTCAAATATCTGTTGGTTCTACGACCAGTCGTAGAGGTCCTTAAACCAGTCGAAGGCGTGATTTGCTCACCTATAAATAGAGCACGAATCTCATAATAAAATAAGTAATTCAAGTTAATTTAATTCGGTCTTCTAAGAGATAAGTCGGTGCTCCATTTAAGCTAAGTGTGCATATTTAATATTCTCTTTCTTTAGCTTTATTAATTGATTTTGTTTCTTGCATTCCAATCTAATCTAAAAAGTGGAATTATTGTTTTCCTTTTTCTGGAATTAAAATCAATTAGAGCTAGCCCTTTTGTTTTAATTTAAAATCTATTAGAACCTAGAACCATTATAAAGTGAGTATTAGACATTGAACTTTGACAGTCAAATCTCTACTCCGACTTGGTTCTTCTGGGCTACTACAACGAAGGAGAAAATTAGGTATTTTACAATTTTTGTAATTCACATTGTTTGGTTTTATTTGAGGTTAAGCCAGAAAAATCTCAAAGTTGTTGGTTATCTGAGGAGAGCCAGAAAACTCAGAAGTGAGGGTTTTTGAATTGTGTAAGCCCTTTGAAAAAGACACAATTGTGAAGGTTTTGAGTGAACCTGTGAAAACCTATTTGATAGTGAACGCTAATATCCCTTGTGTGAGGATATTAGGAGTGGAGTAGCATTTTGTGTGGCTGTTGTTTAACAGTTGGTGAACACACAGGCGAACCACTATAATTCTGTGTTGTGGATGTGTGATTTATATTTTCTATCTTTTATCATTCAGAATTGTGGAATGTGTGAGTGGATGAGAATGTTGTAAATTTTACATTTCAAGCTCAGTGGGGAATGTTGTAATAATTTAGATTTACATTTCAGCATTATATTTTTGTTATCTCTTTATTACGTTGAGCTTCAGTTTCTCTATTTGTTCTAGAAATAAGGTTCTCCTACCATAAACTTTAGTTTTTGGTGTAAGGTTGTCCTTACAACAATTTTTCTTTCTATTTCTCTATTTTAGGTTGCCTTCCATTCCTATACTATGATTGGTGTATAGTGCTATTTATTCTTTTTTTCATATTTCGCAGTATTTAAATTTAATTTGGCATAGTCCTATTCAGCCCCCCTCTAGGACATATAGCTTGGCCATTTCAGTTTCTGATCTAGGATTTGAGGTTCAGTAAGGGTCCCCACAGTGTTGATGAGACGTCTTGGGAGCGCAAGGTTGAGATTAGAGAGTGCTATCCCCATCTTTATGTAAACTGATTGTGCCTTGACATATATATGATGATGCTTCCTCTTCCCTTGTCTATACTGTAAATTTCGAGGATGAAATTTTAATTAGGTGAGGAGAGTTGTAAGACCCGTATCCTAGCCCGTACTGTTCTGTAAGCTTCCTCAGTCCTCCCGATCGAACTCTGGTGACCCGCGATCTATAATCGGCATTTGGACACGATCCTGAGTCGTGACCCGTATATTTGAGTCGGCTCAACTCGAAACTAGTACCCTTACGACCACGCCGTCGCAGCGGTTCCGACGCCGCGTATTATACGCCGAGGCAATACCCGAGCCAGGAGATGTGGGCCTGCGTTTAGTTCGAGGAAAACACTACACGTTACAAATATCGAGGGAATCTCTACGACACATCACATCAATCCATCAATCAAATGTCAAGTACAACCACCCCTCCCCAAAGTCAACTTTCTCTTACAATCAAAGTACACCCATCACCTTTCACCCATCACTCACCCAATTCTCTCTCTCTCTTATACCTCTCTCTCTCACCTCTCTCTCATTTTCCTCCCAAGCAACCCACATCCAATGCTCCATGAGAGAGCTAGGTGTGGCCCACCTTCCTACCTCCCATCTCCACCATCCAAAGTCCATCTCAACCGTTGAATCGCACCCCTTGGAGCTCTAGGTCACATTGGCGGAAGAAGGAAGAGGAGATCAAAGGTGGGTGATTTTTTTTATTTTCAACCATTGATTGAGGGCCCACTTGTGGTGGGACCCATCTTGATGTAAGCATTGTTTAGGGAGGGTCCGTAGTGGCGGGGTCCCTCCCCTACTCACCGATCTCTTTCTCTCTTTCTCTCTCTCTCTCTCTCTCTCTCTCTCTCTCTCTTATGATGGGCATGGACCACTAGATCCACACCGATCATGGACCCACCATGATGAATGTATTTTATCCATGATGTCCACCGAGTGGGCCCACTTGGCAGTCCATTTGGATGGGCCTGATTGGAAGGAAAACATAAATGTTAGCTTGGTACAAGCAGGTGGGCCACACGTGTGGACCCACCAGATGTATCCATTTCATCCATGCCATCCACCGTCTAGACTACTTGGACGGTGGAAACCCACTCTGTATATGTGTTATGCACAAGCAGTGAGCCCACGTGATGTATATATTTTATGTATATTCACACCATCCACACACGTGGACCCCACTTTGGTATATGCATCTGATCCACACCATCCACCCTTTTTCCCAGCTCATATTAAGTGTTGAACTGAAAAATAATGTCAATCTGAATCTCATGCGGGCCATAATGTAGAAAATAATGGTTTGGGGTGATTTAAACTGTTAAGGCCCGTTGTAATGTTTTTATACGCCGAAAAATATTATATATTGGGCTCGTTAGATTTGTTACGAGCCGGGGAGACCAATAGTCGGCATGGGTCCCCCTGATGTGTGCCCCACGTATGAAAAAACTCATAAAAACAATATATATATATATATATATATATATAATTTGCATATGGGTCGCTGTTGCTGACAACATCCTCTGGTCGCTATAGCAAGCAGCGTCCTTACTACTTATTTTAAGGTAGGATGGTGGGCCCCACCACGAGCCCCACCACTATGTATGTTGTATATCTACTCCGTGCATTTGATGGCTCCCTTTTGAGAACTGGGATTCCCCATAATTCGGCCATACATGGGGCTCTGGTGGTCCACACCACCAAAAGTAGTAGTGGATTGAACGTCTACCATTGGACCCTTTTTCGATCACAAAAGTTTTGGATCGATATGAAATTTGTTTTTGCTCTTTATTCAGGTCTTTGTGACCTTATGAGATGATTGGATGGAGAATAAACGTTATGGTGAGCCCCACATGGGACCCACCTATGAAGAGGACTGGTGGATATATACACCAGCTGATATATCTGCTATGTTAACATCCCAATTTCAGTGGGTCTAATCATGAGGAATATGTTAAATCCCACCATCCATTCATTTTTTTGGGTCCCACACATGTGGAGCCACCTTATATATATATATGTTTCATCCAGGTCGACCAACGTGGCCCACCTTGATGTATTTATTCCATATCCACTCCGTCCATCTGTCCAGGGACGTGGTGTTGAGGGTCAAATATTGCATATTAGACCCCAGTTATTGCCTGGATTTACGAACATTGTATTGTTTAACGGCTTCATTTAATCATGTTTGTGATGCAAGGTGAATTGACAAGCATGGACTAGAAAAGGGTATAAAAGCATGGAATTAACGCTCCGAAGTCACCAAGGCAAGGGACAGACTCTATGGGACCAAGATCGAGGATTTACATGCTGGAGATCAGAGAAATTCCATCCATTCACCTTAAATAGGCCTAAAAGACATCCAGAATGCAAGATTACAGGGTTCCCACCATTTGATCGGCTCAAAACTTTATACAGGGCCTGAGGACTCTAAATTAACCGTACACGTTGAATTTCAGCCAGTGGATCCCTCTGTAAGTGGCCCAACAGATAGATCAGCCTATAAACCATTGATTTTGGGCCCATTTGACTTCTAGATATGCTTCAAACTTGGGGTCAACCCATTAAATGAGGTGATAAAACGTATGGATGGAGTGGATCTCTCAGAAACATCACCATGGACTCCACCTGAGTCAGGGTGTGCATGGTGCACAAGTGCACCAGGGTCAGCAGGCGCTGACCCGACTTCCTTCCTAAAACGGATGTTTCCGTTTCCTGCTCCATAACCAACGTCCAAAATCAGATTTTGTGGACGCTGGTGGGCCACCATCATGGACCATCTATCTGATCCAAGCCATTCATCTTGTAGAGGAGCTCGGGACAGTCGAACCCATGTTTACCTCGTACATCAATGTAAGCACACGTGTCGGTCACAAAGGTCACAAAAAAAAACCGTTCTGCTTCGTCCAAACCTGTGGCAACATGATTTCTTTTGTGGGTCACACCGAATCTGATCTAAAACTATCCCTTCCCATCCGAAATTTCGAGGAGAATGCAATGGATGGTCTAGATTTCTCATAAAATATCAATCATGGCCCCACCATCAGCACAGTGCAAGAGCCCTTTCGCAGGCTCTGTTTTTGGCGTCCGAACGCTGCCCGATTTTTACGGCCCATTGTACGTCCATGGCAGTGATCGGATGACCATCTGGACCGTCCAAAATTATCCCATGGGACCACCGAGCAAGGCCAAGAAGCCTGACCGGAATGGATATTGCAACAAATCTGTGCTTTGCCAAAACTCATTTCCACGCAAGAGGATTCCGCGATTTTGCTATGCAACATGTTTCTAAATTTGTTGTTGCGTAAACTTACGCAGCAACCGACTCTTCTGCCGTCTCATGTACAACTGACTCACTAGGCTACAAAAAGGAGAAGAGAGAGAGCGTGAAAAGGGGGAGGGGATCGAGAAGCCATGAAGGCCGAGAAAGAGAGAGATGTAACGCCCTGAAATTCGAGGATTGAGCATAACTCAGCTCCCGAGTTTTAAAACATCACTTATACAATATATTTAATGATGGATGTATGTTGTCTGTAAGAGTACATAAAACATGGAATAGATTACGCCAAACTGCAAACATAATTCAAGGATAAGTGAAAGATGCAAGCGGAAGACTTAAAGAAACATAGGTGTACGTGTGCAAGTCCGTGAAATACGTATACATACCAAGTCATATTGCAAGTGTTGCTATCAAAAATACAAGCATTAAATGACATTATCTATTCCCAAAAGAAAATCCAGAATTCCCACGCATCAGGACATGGCTCACAAGAACCCGCCTGAAAACTGCATAAAAGAAAATGCGGCCTCATCATCCTCGAACTCCTGCTTTGCCTCAGGGGTCGCATCAATATCTGCATCTAAGACGGAGTCTAGTTGGTGTTTAAACACCATCCCAGAACGTGGGAGTGAGTGATCAACTCAGTGGAACAATAACGCAAATGTTAACATGTTATCAATTCAATCAAGCAGTAATGATAAAGCAGAACAATCAAACATGTCCTAATTACTCTTGTTAGTGCAAGGATGTATGTAGAATGATGCATGCCCTCGCCTGTACACCTTCAGCGTCTTCATCTTACATTACGCATGACAACCGTCCTCAAGTGCTCCACCTCTTCCAGGCACATGGAATGCGGTGTATGAATATGATTACCAAGTTGTTATTAGTCCTTTTCATACAGCCGGATTGGGAAGCTAAGGTACCTTCCTCATATCAATTTCCACACAGTGATCCATTTTAGGGTCGTCAGTCCTAGGCATCTCATACGATCATATGGTTTTAGGTCGTTACAAAGGGCTCGTCATCAATCAATGCATGCCTATCATACCTTCGTTACTACTCTAAGGCTCATCACCTCAATGCGGTATCCAGGTATGCTCGAGGTCACTACAAAGGGCTCGTCATCAATCAATGTAGGCCGACAGCACGAATATAGTGTCCCATACCACCATAATCGACTCACGAGTTTGGTTGCTCACTGGTCACTACGGGGAGGCTCGTCACCCCAGCGTAGGCCGACAGCTCGACCACGGTGTCCCATTCCACCATGTCCAGCTCATGAGTCTTAGCGGATCAAGGTACAACGGTTAACGGGATTTCATCGGTAAGTTTGGTACCCTAGATTCAAACAATAGTGTCCATACATGGTGAATATACATCGGACAATCGGGTTACTTGACGAACTCGACTAGCACGAGCGCACCTTGGGTTGAACGACATAGAGTGCGCAAACACTCCGTGTGGCCAAACCACTACCGACAACTCTAATACGACTCGGGTTCGACAAATCACGTCCTTCATGGCGAACGCAACCTCAACCACGAAATCAAGGCTGATTACCGATTTCCTGGACTATTTCATAGTCCCAAACACATTCCACTACAACAGATATTCATATCAACAATTTAGAATAGTACTGGAACAGCAATTCAAATCATGTAGTACGTGAGCATTTGAAGAATATCAACTCAACATGGATTTACACATAAATAGTGCTTGAAGTTAAACAACAAAGAATGTGACTTACATATAGGCAATCATACACACTAATAGGAGTGTTGAGGATCGCTTCTCAACGCCTGCAATTAGGATAATATATTACAATTTAGACCATTCAGACATTTTTACAAACACTTAGAATACATAGGTCAACATACATGACATATGTTGGAATACACACATTTGAACAATTCCTTTTGCCAAGGAGTTGTCACACATACAATTAGCACAAGTACACGACAGATAATCATGGCAAGTACATGTTCATATTTTATACGTATACAGTACTTCCTACATACACATAGAATACACAAATCTCAATATAACACATACATATCAGGAACGCAAGATAAACATAGCATTTAGCATGTGAAATAGCATCCATAACAAGAATAAACCATTATCTGACATTGAAAGCCTTGAAAATCATAACCTATACGAATATAGTCCACACCTTAAACCAGAAAAAGCACACCGAACTGATTCAGATGATATGTCTTCGTCAGCGACGACAAGATAACCTAAGGCAAGAATAGAAATGAGCTACAACAACACATAAACTACTCTAAGCTCTAAAACAGATTAGGTTTAGGTTAACTTACCCAAGAAGGAACTAAGAATCGCCGGAATAACGATTCAAAAGTGATGGTTTAAGGATGTAGAGTAACAAGAAAGAATCTAAGATGATTCACCAACTTCTCTCTCACTTTCTCTCTCTTTTCCTCTCTCTTTCTTAGCTAGGGTTTAGGAAATTCGTATGGAAAAGAGAGTGAGGGTTTTAAGGTCTATATATAGGCCTAACATTGATGAAAATAACCCCAGGGCCAAGGTATACTTAGGTTATAACCAAATCAGGCCTCTCTCGATCCAACGGAGCACTTCTGGTGGGCCTTTTTTCACGTGCGGTGGGACTTAAGCTCACTGACAATGGATCTAGGTTAGACTGAGTTTTCGTACCGATCGAATTTACAAATCAGCCGTGGCGGACCACACTCAATTCAACGGTCACCGAAACTCGATCAGGTCCACAAGTATTATGACATGCCTGGGCCATCTTCCTTGATCCGAAGTTGAAATTGGGTCAGAATCCAACAGTCAGATTGCTTAAAATCGTCGCACAAGCGACACGACTCAGATTTCATAAAATCACATTTAATTTCTCACCGTTCTCACACTCTTCACTCCGGACTCAATCAAATCGACCCAGGACATCATCTAGACTTGATTTTTGAGGTGACGGTCAAGTCCAACATGGTGACCATAATTGTCTAAGATCATCGCTATCGGACTTTCGATGCGCGGTCCAGGTCCGATCCAAAGCTTCTAAAAATTTTTGAGAGCAACTGGATTTAGCGTTGAATCCCAGATTTCAGAGTAACATAGCGCTAACGATTCTACAGGTTTTGAGTCCTGCAGATCAAATTTAAAGTGATTGATGTTAATTTCACAAGCAATCGAGTTTAGCGCTAATTAACCCATAAATAACTTTTAAGGAAAATAGAGGTGGTACTCGGGTCTTGGCACAAAATTTTTCGGGTCATTATAAGAGAGATTAGAGTTTTGTTTCCTTTTTATTTATTTTATTTTTGTTTAAGGGATTTAGCCTAATCATATTGTTAGGCTAAACCTCTTAGCTAGGGCTAAGAGGTGAAGCTTGTAGCATAATTAGGAAGGTGGCTTTGCTTTGATTCATGGTTATTGAACTCTTATGGATTCTAGTTTGATTACTAAGGAATACTTTTAGTTTTTTTAATGGTTTATTGTGACTCAAATTACAGTAGATCTGCAATAGCTTTGAGTATGTTCTTTTCATTAAGATATTGTGAACTTGGGAACCCTATTGTTCACCATCGTCTCATGGGCATGGTTGGGTGATGGAACCCTTCCTAACTTTCACAATTCTCTCATGATTGGCTGTGAGATTGGTAAATTACTATTGTTTACCATAGTCTCATGGACATGGTTAGGTGACGGAATCACTTCCAAATATTCACCATTCTTATCTACTAAGGATTAGATCCATGAGAAGTTCAGAGATCTGACAAATCTCTTCGTACCAATTGGATAGGATAGGACTCTGATTCCAGTTGTGTCCTTGAATCAATGCAAGGTAGCTTCCCAATTGCTACAAGTGAATCCTTGGCACCCTAGCTCCCACCTTTATTTTTATTAGTTTTTAATTAATCTATTCACCATTATTCCTTTAAAATTCCTCTGATTTAGATTTCGTCTTAGTCTAGTTCTAGTTCTACTTTGTTTCAGATAACGTACAGGTTTCAGTCCTTGGGATTTGACCTCGGTCTCACCGAGTTTATTACTATATCACAACCCTATACTTGGGGAGTGAACAAGTTTTTGGCGCCGTTGCTGGGGATTGACGGTTACGTTTTCTGAAATTAACTAGTTTTAGGATTAGTTTAAGATTAGGATTTTTCTAATCTTAGGTTAGAATTATTTTTTTTCCTATTTTTTTTCTAGAAACTAACCTGTTTTCTTGTTTTGTAGGATCCTGACATAAACTTCTACTTTTGTATTCCCTTTTTAATTTCTCTAATTTTTCCATTTTTAGGATAAGGATTTTATTTTCTATTTTTAGAATTTTTAAAATTTTAGGATTTCTTTTAAATTTTAGAAACTAACTTAGCTTCTAGGTTTAGGAAACTTTCTTTAAAAAAAAAACTAACTTTCTATTTCAATTTTAGAACTTTCTAACTTTAGGATTTCTATTTTCTTTTGTTTTCTTGTGCGAACTCCAATCTGCTAACTTCCTTCTAACTTCTTCTCCTTATACTTACCATACTGCTGTAGGATCTTTTCTTTTATTTTTCTTAGGATTAGATTCAGAAATAGGGTTTCACCATGTATATGCACGAGTGGGAACGTCAGTATGCTGAGAAGAATAACATATATCGTGTGATGATTATGATGGAAATCAACCTATGTCCCAAAACTTTTCTGAAACTATCATCGAGAACCCATCAGAATATAAAGATCTACCAATTAAGAAGTCCTTAGGTGATCATATGCAGGAGAACAATTACACCCCATGGATTAATAAAACAGTACGTGAGTGTTGGGGTTATCATAACTATAGGAGTGAGAATTATTATCACTCATCTGATAAAAAGAAAACGATGCGTGATTATATTATGAGTGATAATATGTATTACCAACCATCAGATTCTCCCACCTATGATCCATATTACTGTAATTAGTGGAAACATCAAAATTGGGGAAATGAACCAACAACATGTTATAATGATTATTCTCTTGGATCCCCTACCTTTGAGATCTAACCAGAAACAATCCAAGAGGATTCAATTCAGTATACCATGGAGTGTCTTAAAGAAATGAGAAAAACATTAGAATCACTTAATTCGCACCTCAATAAGGTAGAGGAAACTCGTTCATCCCAACCACAACCCAATCCAGAAATAGAATGCAAGGAAAGTGATCCGCACTCACTTTTGAAGAAATCTGAAATTTGGAATGAAGAGTTGGATTACGTTAATGAGCATACGGTTCAATTAACCGATGAGTCGATCTTGATGACTGTTCAAAAGAATGGTGAAGAAACATGAGTGTCTTTCAAATATAATGATGATGACACACTTCACTCACGGGACATACTAGATTTCAATGATGAGGAAGATGTTGGTTTATGTGAACCTCAACCCAATCTGGAAATAGAATGTGAGGAAAGTGATCCCATCCCAAATGTGCACTATACTGTAATAGAATATGATGAGTATTGGGATGGCGATCATGAATGTGCAGCCCAAGTCCCTCTGGAATTAGTCTCAAGTTTGGTCCAGGTCAATGATCAAGAAGTGTAAGAAGTGAGCGGTCATAATGAGCTACTCCACTAACCTGACATATCTGATTTAAAAGTGGATGAGCTCCTTACAACCAACTCTTCTATCTCCTGTGAGACATGTTTGGACCACTCCCTTGAATTACATGATGATATGATTCGGGAGATGGACGAGTTACTCGATACGACTCTGGAATTTAAAACCACCCAGTTGAAGCAACCATGGGGGACTCGTGTTGTAGCCCACCTTGCCATATCAATGAACAGAGTCCTTACATGAATACTTCGTCTACTGACCCTCTATCTGTCTGTGCAGGGTTGGAGCACGAGAGCGTACCTCCGTTTACTTTTAGAGGCGATGGAATCACTGGGCAGATCATCACAAACTTTGATGCGGAAAATGAGTCATGCTTAGCTGAAATTTTCAACTCTTTGGATGATTGCTTAACACACTTTGCAAATTTAAACGATCTCATGTCAAAAGACAAAATGGATGCCTCGCAAAACAATACCTCGATAGATGTCATGGACCGAGAGAACCCTCATTCTGAAGCCCCTCCTTCCCCGGACCCTGAATGTTTACCATTAAAGGAAGAGGAGCTGAAAATTGAATCGAAGTCTGGAACTTCGGAATGCATTGAGACTACATTACTTCCTGAGATTTTTTCTGAATTTTATTTACTTGTAGTCTCCGATTCACCATGGGGTACTTACTCTGAAACTTTCTCTATCACATGTGAATCATATATACTTTGGACACCTCAGGAAATTAAAAGGAAACCTTATGCTGAGGTCCATAAGTTTCTCTGGAACGCCATGCTCCAAGGCATCCAAGCCTATTGCAAAAAGGGCTTTTGGATGATCTTATTGAGAAACCTACTGAAAAACTTATCAAGATATTGGTCGGAAGAGGAACCTTGTGGCATGACTGAGTAGCATTTTCCCTACTTTCATAGGACTAGGATAGTTTGCTTAATGCCATTCCAGGATAATTGGCTTTATGTTGTCAAGTAGTTTGCTTCCTGCATTATATTAGGATAGTTTGCTGTCGTGTCTTCACTCTTGTGCTGACCAGCTTTCATGCTGTCATCATTGTGGAAACGTCTTTCTTGATTCCTTTGTCCAGGTACTATCTTCCAATCACTTCTCATTTACTTTCATTGTCCCATGTGCATTGTATGCTCATATATCTTTTTCATTGAGGACAATGTAAATTTTAGGTTGGGGGTGGGAGATTAGGTTTCCTAATCAGTGTTTTCTTGGTCTTGAGTAGAAATTGTGAAAATTTTTAAATTTTTCTGAAACTTCTTATGAATTCAAAGTGATTTTAACGACCATCTTGGATTTAGAATTACATGATAAGTGATCTTAGTAATTTATGACTATTGGATTCTGTTATTTGTTAGATTTCACAGTTAAGTTCAAACTATTAATCCATGATTAGAGGTTTTAAACATTGATTGAGTCATGATTTCACAAGACACATCTCGCTTGCACATTAAGGTTTCAGTTCAATATTGAATTGTAACTAGGTGATCATTAAGTATGAAAGAAACCAACCTGGGGAATTTGTCCATCATGTTCAATAAGAAGAATGAAAGAAAAAAAAAACCTAGTTACAAGATAGCTGCCTGCGGAAAGGGTTGGGTGAACGAACTTCACCATAGGTTTGCTCCCTATAGGTGTAGATTCGATTCCCCATGGTTGACATTTGGAAAGAGTTAGGCGACTAGTTTTCACCATAGGTTTGCTCCCTATAGGTAAGGATTTAATTCCCCTCCTTGGCATTACTGTTCATGGAAAAATCAAAGGCTAGTAGAATGAAAAGTTGATCTGTGAGGCAAGTTTTGGTTTAGGCTGGTTGTCATGAATTCCTTTGTTAGTTACCAATGATATCATGAAATTGACGATTGGACCTCTTAATAGTGATAAGCCAAGATTACACTATACACTTATGGAACTCAATGTTTAGAATTGTTCTAATTAATGAATTAATATTTGAACTTGATTATGAAGTTTACCGTGAGCTTGATTCCAGGAGAAAGTAATACTCAACATTCATGAATCTTAGAATTCTGGTATCTAGATTGTTTTTTTTTTTAATTACTCGAGTTTATAGAAATTGTCCTATAATTCTCAACTTATTTTTTGCATACTTTGCTCGGGACTAGCAAAATGCTGGTTGGGGGTTGTGTTAAGGGTCGAATATTGCATATTAGACCCCAGTTAACGGCTTAATTTAATCGTGTTTGTGATGCAAGGTGAATTGACAAGCATGGACTAGAAAAGGGTACTAAAAGCATGGAATTAACGCTCCAAAGTCACCAAGGCAAGGGACAAACTCTATGGGACCAAGATCGAGGATTTACATGCTGGAGATCAGAGAAATTCCAACCATTCACCTTAAACAGGCCTAAAAGATGTCCAGAATGCAAGATTACAGGGTTCCCACCATCTGATCGGCTCAAAACTTTATACAGGGCCTGAAGACTCGAAATTAACCATACACGTCGAATTTCAGCTAGTGGATCCCTCTGGAAGTGGCCCAACAGACATATCAGCCCATAAACCATTGATTTTGGGCCCATTTGATTTCTAGATATGCTTCAAACTTGGGGTCAACCCATTAAATGAGGTGATAAAATGTATGGATGGAGTGGATCTCTCAGAAACATCACCGTGGACTCCACCCGAGTCAGGGTGTGCATGGTGCACAAGTGCACTAGATGTGCACGGCAACTGCATCTTCCAAACGGGTTAGTCCCGTGACTAAGTCAAAAACGGCAACTGCCATTTTACTTTTTCCACAGATAGTTGTGCAGGGACATTTTTCGGAAGCTGGTGGGTCACCATCATAGACCATCTGTCCGATCCAAGCCGTCTATCTTGTAGAGGAGCTTGGGACAGTCGAACCCATGTTTACCTCGTACATCAATGCAAGTGCAAGTGCCGGTCACAACGGTCACAAAAAGACCGTTCTTCTTCGTCCAAACCTGTGGCAGCATGATTTCTTCCGTGGGTCAAACCGAATCTGATCTAAAATTGTCCCTTCCCATCCTAAATTTGGAGGATAATGCAATGGATGGTCTAGATTTCTCATAAAATATCAATCATGGCCCCACCATCAGCATAGTGCAAGAGCCCTTTCGCAGGCTCTATTTTTGGCATCCGAATGCTGCTCGATTTTTACGGCCCATTATATGTCCATGGCAGTGATCGGATGACCATCTAGACTGTCTAAAATTATCCCATGGGACCACTGACCAAGGCCAAGAAACCTGTCCGGAATAGATCCTGCAACAGATTTGTGTTTTGCCAAAACTCATTCCCACGGATTCTATGGTTTTGTTATGCAACATGTTTCTAAATTCGTTGTTGCGTAAACTTACGCAGCAACCGACTCTTCTGCCGTCTCATGTACAACCGACTCCCTAGGCTACAAAAAGGAGAAGAGAGAGAGAGAGTGTGCAAAAGGGGGAGGGGATCGGGCAACCGTGAAGGCCGAGAAAGAAAGAGAGAGATTAGAGTTTGTTTTTTTTTTTTAATTTTATTTTTGTTTAAGGGATTTAGCCTAATTATGTTGTTAGGCTAAACCTCTTAGCTAGGGCTAAGAGGTGAAGCTTGTAGCATAATTAGGAAGGTGGCTTTGCTTTGATTTATGGTTATTGAACTCTTATGGATTCTAGTTTGATTATTAAGGAATACTTTTAGTTTTTTAAATGGTTTATTACGACTCAAATTATAGTAGATCTGCAATAGCTTTGAGTATGTTCTTTTCATTAAGAGATTGTGAACTTGGGAACCCTATTGTTCACTATCGTCTCATGGGCATGGTTGGGTGATGGAACCCTTCCTAACTTTCACAATTCTCTCATGATTGGCTGTGAGATTGGTAAATTGCTGTTGTTTACCATAGTCTCATGGGCATGGGTAGGTGACGGAATCACTTCCAAATCTTCACCATTCTTATCTACAAAGGATTAGATCCATGAGAAGTTCAGAGATCTGACAAATCTCTTTGTACCAATTGGATAGGATAGGACTCTAATTTCAGTTGTGTCCTTAAATCAATGCAAGGTAGCTTCCTAATTGCTACAAGTGGATCCTTGGCACCCTAGCTCCCACCTTTATTTTTATTAGCTTTTAATTAATTTATTCACCATTATTCCTTTAAAATTCCTCTGATTTAGATTTCGTCGTAGACTAGTTCTAGTTCTACTTAGTTTCAGATAACGTACAGGTTTCAGTCCCTTGGGATTTGACCTCGGTCTCACCGAGTTTATTACTACATCACAACCCTATACTTGGGGAGTGAACACGTGGGACCCACTTACTATGGGCAGATTGATTAGTGTACCTCATTCTAGCTATGTAGCTGCTATACCACATCAGCAAGTTCTGTGGGTCCCATTTGATGTATGTGATCCCCAAGCTGTCCACCTATTTTGTTGTGTGAGCCATGCACTGTGATGTATTTGTTTCATCTACACCATCCAAATGTTTGGACAGTGTTGGACAATATTCTGATGGTGCTGATGAGCTCGAGGATGTTTGGACAGTGCTAATTTACATAGGGAATGTTTAGATGATACTAATTTACCTGGGCAATGTTTGGACAGTGTTGATCATCATTAGTGGGCCATGTGTCCCATGGAATGATGTGTACAGCGATAGACATGTTGCACCTGCAACTATGTAAATAATTTTAGATGTGGTTGACCATTGCATATGTCATTAGGTAGATTGTTATGAGACTCCCTGATAGGCGGAGATTGTCTCGCATGAATGCACGGTATGCGCAGGATTGATGCATGACTGGATTGTATGACTCATGCATCTTGCATTGTGTGTTGTGATCACTATATGCCCTAGCGACATCATGGCCATACCCTCCTAAGGGATATCGTGGATGGGTAGATGGGACACCGAAAATGTTTGGTTTGAGTAACTGGGCACTTTGGATGTCCATGGGTGAAAGTCCCTAAACCTTCGAGGCCAAGAGATGCCCCAATGTCTAGACCGAGTGGATACATGAGCGCCCGAGTGTGGAATATCAGGAGGCCGCATCTCTTACTGTGTCATGGTCGGTTGGGAGGGGGTGTGGCCTTACCCGCCCAAGCATAGGGGGCGTAGCTAGGCTAAGTTTAACTAGCTCATGAATGGGTCTGCTATCGACGTGCCGGGTAGATATTTGCTGACTACTAGCCAGGCGAATAGTGAGGTCTCTTCCACTTGCATAGTCGCGCATCATTGGGCGGCGATTTGCATGTAGAGTGTACTAGACCTCGGTGATGATCCCATAGATGAATAATACTGATATGTGAACTTATCGAGAAAGAATTGCATACTCATTCATTCATTTATTCACTATCCACTCGAGCTAGTGGTGTGTAACTATTTGTTACATGTACCTTCGCAATGGCCAGGATTTCGGTTGGGGCGTGCGACTAACCCGAGATCCGGCGTTTACCACATTGAGTCTGACTATCCAAATTAGGTATCGCACTAGTTTGGATAGAAGTCCCTTGTGATGGACCCCATAGCCTGCGATACTACGTACTATCATCCCGACTTCACACTCTAGCATGGTCATTCCATTCTCACTGCATATTATATTACATCCGCGGCATATGACATTTTGGATTACTGTGTTTCTGCATTTATATGGTTTAGATACGACTGACGCTATACGTGAACTCATCAGGAATTGTATATTGCATTGCATCATCAGCGTCTAATATTTGCCTCTTTATGACTCACCATTTGTGTAGCTGATCTGTATTGCGTACTCTGATATTGTTTGACTCATGAACTTGTTAGTATTTCCGCTTATTCTGATATCGTATGATTCATGATCTTACCAGTATTTTCGATATTATATGATTATGGCATTATATTGAATACTTGGCACTTACCTTGTGTACACACTTACACCACCCTCTAAGCTTTCTATAAGCTTATGCATGATAGATGCGTACAGGTGATGTTAGGTTGCAGCAGCGTGGAGCTTGGAGCATGTAGCTGACTTCGGAGTTTTGATTTTGACATATGTATTTCCCTTTCAGCATTGTATTCAAATGTTTATATTAATGGATATGAGATGATAATGTTGCCTTTGTGATTTGGGTAAATTTGTGGTTATGCTTCTTATAAGATAAATGTATACTGGAAAATCCTCCTTGTAGGATCCTACGATCGGAACTTGGCATATGGGCGCTGGGATCCGAGAATGGGGCATTACGGAGGCTGTCGACACTGGATTCGGCAATCGGGAATCCTGTGAGTCCGATTTCCAGGTTTGAAGCGTGACAACTGGCCTACCATGTTTAAAGACACCCATGCTTTTTGTGTTGCTTATGATAGATGCCAAAGGTTGGAAAGAGTGTCCCGGTGCAACATAATGCCTTTGTCCCCAATTTTACCATTGGAGATATTTAATTGTTAGAGAATTTATTTTATGGACCCGTTTCGATCTTCTTTTGGAATTCTTTATATATTGGTTGGTGTAGACTATGTTTCAAAGTGGATTGAGGCAGTTCTAAGTAGGACCAATGACAACAAAGTGATCATACGATTCCTCAAGAAAAATATTTTTTCTGGATTTGAGACTCCAAAGGCCATCATTAGTGATGGCGGGTCTCACTTTTGTAATTGGACATTTGAGGCTTTGATGAAGAAATATGACATCAAGCATAAAGTGAGCATCCCATACCACCCACAAACGAGTGGGCAAGCTGAAATTTCTAATTGAAAATCAAACACATTTTAGAGAAAACTATAAGGCCAGATAAGAAGGATTGGTCCCTCAGAGTATCCGATGCTTTATGGGCTTATAGGACTGCTTATAAGACCCCGATTGGATTGTCCCCAGAAAGATTGGTATATGAGAAGACTTGCCACTTGCCTGTGGAATTGGAACATAGAGCCTACTGGGCAATAAAGAAATTAAACTTTGATATGGTCCAAGCAAGTGGACAAAGAAAATTAGAGTTGAATGAATTAGAGGAGCTGAGAAGAGACTCCTATGAAAATTTTAAAATCTATAAAGAGATGACTAAAGCTTTTCATGATAAAAATATTTTGAGAAAAAATTTTGAATCTCAGCAAAAGGTCTTATTGTACAATTCTCGTCTCCAGTTCTTTTTGGGAAAGTTAAGATCAAGATGGCCAGGCCCCTTCATTGTGAAGAATGTTTACACTCATGGGGCTACTGAAATTGAGAATTCACGTAATGAAAATGTGTATAAGGTTAATAGTCAGAGATTGAAGCCATATGTGGAAAACTTTCATTTGAGAGAGGATTCATTCCCTCTTCATGAGAAAGAATATTCATATTGATACTCCTAGTCTGACGGAGCATTTATATACGATTTGTATCATATTCAATTTTTTTTAGTGTCACCTAGCAGGTGAGTTCTTCATGGTATGTACTATCCACTCTTTCTTTTATTTTTATTATTCTCTGCATTACATTATCATTACATTGGGGACAATGTAGATTTTCGGTTGGGGGGTGTGGATAGTCATCCATGTGAGTTTTTTTTTTTAGTTTTTTTTTTTTTTTTTTAGGTTTCAATTTTTTTAAGGTTTATGGGGAATCTTTTTCAACATTTTCAAAATAATATGTTTATATACCAGAATGTGAAGATGATATTATGCGAATTCCAAAGGCAAAGTTAATATTTATTCTAGGTTAATAGTAATCAGAATTCTGATAACTGAAAATTATAGACTTGAGTTCAATTATCTAATCACTAGTTTAAAGTGATTTGTAATTTGATGTAATGAATTCACAATACATCCTAGCTAACTAAGTGAGGAATGTGATATGTGAACTAGAATAACAACTTTTGATTCAAACAAGATTAAATGAATTAGTACCATTGATATATGCTTAAAAGAGAGAATATTGAAGAAAAAAAAGTGAAGAAAAAAAGAAAATTTTACTATAGAGCGTGAATGTAATGACCATAAAATCATGTTAATAATCCAGAGTAAGGATACCTAAGTATCCATTACTGTTACCATTACAAGTACCATACCTTAGGTTATGAAGCAAACTTGGTGGGAATCTTCATCTAAGGGTGGTCTATAATAATGAGGATAAGATGATAAAAGAATAAATGTCATGAAGGAAATGAAATAACTAGAAATTTCATATTCTTGGGATGATTGAAAAGAGTTGAAATAGGGAACATACATACTTTTCAAAGTTAGACTAGTGTCACGGAGCACCTCAGTATATTGGATCATAACTATTCTAAATTTTGCTTAGGTCTCTGAACTCAATGATGTAATGGATTAGGATATTGAGATTCTAACTAACTTTAGACTTAAAGTAAGTATTGTTTTGTTTTGGAATTCATGTGATGAATGGAGGTATAATTGTATAAATTTCTAAGTGTTGAACTATTTTTCATATTTTCAATATTTGTGGGTAACATTTTTGAAAACCCTTACGAGACTATAACTTATCCACTAGGGGAAACTTAGGGGTTTAAAGGCTTATTGTATATGCTAAATGCAATCAAGATCACCTGTGAAAATAGTATAGTTAGAATTTTTTTCATTTTAATTTTATTTCTAAAATTAGTTTTTATTTTTATTTTTATTTTTCTTCGCTTATTTTGCTCGGGATTAGCGAAGTGCTAGTTGGAGAGTATGTTGAGACTCAAATGTTGCAGAAATTCCCCCATTTATATCTTCATTTCAAATGAATCAACTTTATCTTCTATTTTATTCATGTATGTGTTGCATGGTGAATTTAAGAGCTTGGATTGAAAAAGGGTGATAAAAGCATAAATTTGATGTTCAAGAATTACCAAGGCAATGAATGGATCTTAGGAGACCAAGATTAAAGAATTTACATTCTAAATATCCAAGAAAACCAAGTGAGGAATGAAGAGAATCAAAGATATGAAGTGAAGAATTTTGAAATTGTCCTGAAAAGTGTATTCTGAAGCTCTGAAGTCTATTTTGAAAAACTGTGCAGATTGAAGTTTGTTTTAACAAATTGTGTAGCGAGAACTCTATTTTGGAAAAATCCATAAATTTGAGGCGATTTTTAGAGTTCTTAAACTTTGTACTAAAATTAGAGTTCCCCACTTATAAATAGAGCTTCCCAGGGTATTCCTAAGCATCATTAAAAACATTCAAGAGCAAGATTTAAGGGTTTTAAAGGGTTTTCAATTTTATAAGTTATTTTTTTTCCTTTTAGATCTTTTCTATTTGCATTTATTTCTTTGTTATTGCTTTCTTTTTCTATTCTAGTTATGTTTTTCTAAGTTCTCTTGCCCAAGCTAGAAGGGAAACACATGTGTTTAATAATTCTTTATGTTATGATAATTGATTGTTTTAATGATGAGAAGAATGGTGTATGTATGTTATCTATTGTTTAGGTTTTCTATTTGATCCTCTTGTGAGATCCATATGTTTCCATCATATGAGATCCACATTGATGAATAGGCTTACCCTAGATCAATTAGATTTCCTAGATATGAGAGGTTCTCAACTTGTTATATTTCTTTGATTTTCATTATCTCATGGATATTGAATGCTTAAAATCACCGGCGCTTGAGAATATATATCAATGGTGCAAATCCATAATTTTCTAATCTTTTATATCATTTATTTAAAATATTTAAATTATTTTATTTTTCGATTAGGCTAACCATAGTGCTCAGATCCTAGTTGTGTTATCCAAGTCATCATGATTTTGGAACATTAACCTATGTATGGAACTTTGAAGCTTGGGTGTTGTTTTAATTCAATTGAATTACATCCATTTAAAAATCCCAAAATCAAATCATCAGATTAGTTTTTATTACTTAGTTTGTTTTGCGTTTGATTTTCTCCTTCTTGCAATTCATCTCCCTATGGGATCGACCCTGTATTCACAGGATATTACTTACGAACCTCTGCACTTGGAGGCAAGCATTCAGAGATCCCATGATGTAGTTAGTAAAAGGTGGCTCTGTCTCCTCTAACATGGCCTCAACTAAGGTCGGGACCTGGGTGCGGTATGGTTGTCAGATGTCGCTGATCTGCCCTCGTATCTCCCTGAGCTCGGCCTCCCAAGGGACCTCGTTTTCTATCATTACCTCAGGAGCCTTCCCTTACCTTCTCTTCTCTAGCGTGTGGCGTAAGTCAGACTCAACTAGTGTGGTAGTTCCTGCAATGTGGGTGGGTGTGTGGCTATGTTGCCCGGGCTGTTGATTAGATCTGTGTAAGTCAATAGGTGCCTGAGGAGGTCAAGAAAGTTTGGTTGCCATAGGTGCTTCCCCTCCATGACTGGGAGGTGGAATATGCCTTTCTAATATTTGTATTATATGGTTCATGTTGTCGGTTAAGGCTTCAACCTGGTTCTCCAAGGAAACAAGCTAACCTCCCCGATTATGGGACTTCTGCAAGGCCACTGCAGGGGCAGAATCGGATTGGTGTTGTGAGGGTGGATTTTGAGGGTCTACAGACTAGTCGGGCTCGACCAGTGCGGGAGCAGTTGCAACGATAGTAGCCAAAGCCCTCTTTCTTCCTTTCACCATTGTAGAGCAACTTAGAGATGATAGGTGAGTTGGGAATGGCTTTAGTGCCATTCCCACAAATGACGCCAAACTGTTGATGCAGTTTTCTAGTCGTCCCTTTTAGACTGTCATGTACCTGCAAAACCAAACCACAACTAGGATCTTAACTGCTAAGGGGACCCTCCGATACCAAAGTTAGAACATGCACTTTAGGTTTAGTAGAACTTGGGTTTTTGTATATACTTTCTACTATGTGTAGGGTCTATATTTATAGTCCTTTGTTGCTAGTTATGTATATGACAATGAATCTTCCATATATTCGCATATCATACACGAAATTGCCCTTGGGATCCAACGCATTATCCTTGGCGTGATTCTCGGCTAAGATCTCGGGGAGTTAATTTTCCTCATGTAGAAAGTAGATCTTCTAGTGGTCGACTTTCGAGGATGGCATGGTCGACTATCAATGCCGACCTCTACGTTAGTTTGTTCGAGGTCCTACAGACCGAGCCGAATTATTGGTTATGGTTGGTACTCATAATCATTCATTGGACGTGATAATGAGATGTTAGCCAGAGCCGAGGTCACTGCTTGTGGTTAGTGCTCGAAGTGATCATGGAGGTCGTGCTTAGCTATCTAGACCGACCTCCTTATTCGACCTCTATTTCCAAGCTACTTGTCTTGTGTCTTCTATCCCATTCTTGTTACCTGGTTAGTCCGATTTTACCCATAGCATGCATCTCCAATCCTTGCTGAACTAGGAGACCAGTCATCTTGACCTTCCATAATTCAAAGTTATTTTTCTCGAAATATTTCTCAACATCAAAGTTAGGATTAAAAGTCATTGATACTATGCTTTCGGATTCAATCTGTGCCCTAATGTTAAGCTCTGATACCACTTGTTGGGAGACTACAGAAGCACATAGAGATGAATTAAGCAAAGTATTCCAATCGCAACAACCAAGTCCAATCACACAGAAACCAAATTTAATGTGGAAAAACCCTTACAGAAAAAAAAAAAACCATGGTACAAAGCGATAATAATGCACTATGAAATTATAAGAAATAGATAAAATACTTGATTCGAACAAGCCTTGAATCTTCCCTTACAAGCCCTTGAAACCCTAAGAACAAATTAGATAGCCCTTAGAATACCCCTTATTCTCGATTACACCTATATATATATATAGCCTCTAGGTGAATTACAATCGAAATACGAAATAAATATCGCATTTACACAACTCTGCGTAACTATGTGCGATAGTTCGATGCGATGGCATTGAACAACCTTCGATGTCATCAAACTAAACATCAAACTGTTCCATGACTAAACATAGATTTTTCAGATTTTCTCGATGTCACTTCGATGGGGCTTCGATGTCATCAAACAACCTTTGATGGCATCGAACCCTTGTTCGATGGCATCAAACAAGACACCCAAGGTGTTCAGCAATCAACATGAGAAATTTCAGACTTTTACAATGAGATCGAACTGTTATCAATAGACATGTTGATTTACATTTTCAAGACATCAATCAATATTTAGTGTATATGTGTTGCCTCATAGGTAGACTCACAAGAGTTTCAACACAAGGTGAGGGTCCCGGTACCCATTGTGTTGAAAATCCACTCTGGTGTGAGTGTGATAAAAAAAATAAATGTGTGTGTTGTCTCAAGTACAACCGGTTGGGCTATAAGTTAATGTCCAACCAGCTGGGAACTTCCAACCTTTCACGTGTATACGACATCCAACCGATTCAACAGGTTAGTCATCGTGAGGATTACCATTACGAAAATGGAGCAACGACCAATCATTGAGTGGAACACACTTATGATTTTTTATTTACCAATGGTTGAAAATGGTTTTATATGTTGTGGCCCACATGATAAGTAGATAGGGCTGAACTTTCCACTAGAAAATCCCCACGGTGAGCCAACCTGTTGGAATAGATGGATATCACATGCACTTAATAGGTTGGAAGTTATCATCTGGATGGACCGTAACTTGGTTGTCCAACCAGTCTGATTTGACAAGCCTAGGTTCTAGGATAATTAGATGTTGCTTAAAAATAAATAAATAAACACTTTTTTTCTAGAAGAACATGTGAAAATTTTCCCTACGGTATGTTTTTTTCTCGTTCAAAAACATGTTCCTTTGTCAGTGTAATATTTTTTTTCTCATCGGCAAGCTGAGTACATTTTTTTGCAATTAATGTAGTTTCTACTTAATTCATTTGGATAAAATGTTCTGTGAAGGATATAAAGCTTGACATAGCCAACAAATAAGTTCACATGCTACGAGGTTAAGTTAATAGATGACAAGATATATATATATATATATATATATATATATATATATATATATATATATATATATATATATTGCATTTAGGATGCCGTGGGGAAAGATAAAGGGGTTTTCGGGCTTGACATAACGGGCCAACATGTTGGGTTGGATCTACAAGTTTGGACTCGATTAGAAATTGGGCTTGCTCAGGTCAAGCTCACTTGTACATTTAGCTAGGGTTTGGTTAGATTAGGCCGACCCAGCTCAGGTTGACTTGTTGACAACCTTGTTGCATACCTTCTAAATATATGCTTATTGATCTATTGATGAAGGGTATCAAGTTTGTTCTTACGTAATATGGATATCAAGTTACATCTTATCGCCGGTCCACTCAATATTTCATCTCTCTTATCTTCTTTCATTTTAAAGAATTTTGGATGCCCATAAAATTTTAAGTTGTAAACACCTTACATCTAATTTTATTTTTTTCAAGTATAAAGTGTTTATAGTTTGTTTTATTTGGCATTAACTTATAAAGTGTTTACCAATAGATAGATAGAGAGAGAGAGAGAGAGAGAGAGAGAGAGAGAGTGCTAGTTGCAAGCCTCTTTTGAAGAAGAGCCTTTATTCAGATTACATATAGTCTTAAATACAACAAAATGCAAGGATTCTAAAAGCTTCTTTATAAAAAAATATTTACAGCTTGTAAATGATTTACAGGCATGCAATTAGAGGCATCCAAACATCCCTTCTAATGTTTTTACGTGTAACCCCTTTGTAAATAAATTTTTTTATAGTCATCTATAAACCCCTAAGCCTCCATAAATATCTTTTGGATTTATCATACATCTGTAAATATTTTATATTTAAAGGGTCTTAGATTTCTTATAACACATGAGATATCCTTGATAAAGGGAGTGAATGCGGGGTTGGGCTTCTCAATTACGCACTGAGCTCTCTAGTTGCCATGCATTTGTCTAGTGGGAATATAACTCAAGACAACTCATTCGTATAGGCTCATGTCCATATACATAGCTTTGGTTGATCAGGTGGAGTCTACAATTCAGGCAGAGATTAGTATCCAGTCTGAGTTCTTGGTCCATCGGGTTTAGGTTAAGTTGTGTGAGGTCCAAGCCATGATAACAATAATGTATATTAGTTTTGGTTGCACCCACATATACTTAAATATTGTGGTAGAGACAGGTGGAGTGGCTTGTGATGGTCCTAGTCGGGGCGGGAATTGATAAAGTTATAAGTGGTGTGCTATCATTTTTTATTTTTTATTTTTATTTAAACACCACATTTATTGAAAATATAAATCGCCTCATGTCGAGCTAATAACTCGTGCAGATGCATTATACTATGAGTCGGGGCGACAAAATCTGACATAGATCCCACCGTTGATGCTCGAGCCTCACAACTCACTCATGTATTCGTATGAGGGTCTTAGGTTTTCGTGCAGAAATGAGAGTGTAAGTGCGATGCCTCTTATAACCACAATTATTATAAGACTTAGATATGATACTAAAGATGGAAATCAATGTTTTTTTAATTAATATTATTATTTAGAGTGCAAGAAAAGATTAAAAAAAAAAAAAAGTAAAAAACGTATATAGGGGGCTGTTTGATTTTCCATTTGCACAGTTAAATTACCTAGGACATAGTTCATTCGGTAGGTTTAAAACAAGAGAGTATTTCCACCTTGAAATCCTGTCCAAACAGGGCTAACTTAAATTTGTGGGCCCACTGTGATATATATGACATGTCTATGACGTCCATCTGTTTTACTGGAACATTTTAAGGATGGGCTCAAAAATAAAGTAGATCTAAAGATCAAGTGGCCAACATCAGAAGAAAGAGTAACCGTAAAACTTCCACCATTGAGAGGTTTTTCTACTCTAAGGCCCATAAGATTGTTTCTTTGTCATCTAACCCGTTCATAAGGCCACACAGACGTGGAGAAGGGAAAACATAAATATGAGCTTAGGTCTAAAATTCTTGGCCTCCCAAAAAGGCATTCAATTCCCATCATGGTGTGGCCCACTTGAGATTTGGATCTTCCTCATTTTTTGGCTCATGTCATAAAATCATCTAGCAGAACAGTGTTGCGCAACACGCCAACAACGCAGTAAACCGATATTCAATCTCCGGTCTCACCCACAAACGATAAACATAAAGAAATATAGACTAAAAAAATAATCAAAACATTTCAAACAAACCACAAGATAAGATATACGTGGAAAAACCCTAACAAGGGTAAAAAACCACAGATGCAAACTTTCACTATGAAGAAAAACGAAGATTACAAGGCAATATACTAACCTCTCCCTTGGAAGTAAAGAGAAAACCCTTTACCCACACCTTAGAATTATTTCACATACCCTAGAAAAGCCCTAGGGACACCTATTTATAGTTTAGGCAACTTCCCTTTCGTACCTCTGCGAAAATTGACACAAAAATCCGTAGTCCACATCAAATCCGGAAACGAATCTACCTAACCTCGACTGGTCGAGCATGGGCCACGATCGGTCGAGCACCTCGGAACCCAAAAACTGATGCTCGTTGGACTTTGAGTCGAGCCAGTCCTCGACTGATCGAGTGGGCCACTCGACCGGTCGAGTAGGGCACTCGACTAGTCGAGCGACCCCCAGATGTGGCTCCATACCTCAACAATCTCCTACTTTGAGACACATCTTCATAAACCTTTGTCTTTTACATCCGGAGTGCATTACCTCCTCGTCTTCAAGCCTGAAACCAATCAAAGCTTAACAGAGCTTCAGCTTCTCCCGTGTGACCGCCTTAGTCAGCATATTCATAGGATTCTCACTTGTATGAATCTTCTCCAGAGCAATCGATCCATCTTCCAGTAACGAACATATGAAGTGATATCTAATGGTAATATGCTTGGTCCTTGAATGAAAGGCTGAATTCTTAGCGAAGTGTATTGTACTCTAACTGTCACTGTACAGCTTGCAATCTGCTTGCTTTTTACCCAACTCTTCTATGAAATCTTGCATCCACACCATCTCCTTACACGCTTCTGTAGCTGCAACATATTCTGCTTCCGTTGTACTGATAGATACTATCTTCTGTAACTAAGAGACTCAACTGACTATAACACTACCCAGAAAAAAAACATAACCTATAGTGCTTCTTCTACTGTCGATATCTCCTGCCAAATCTGAATCCACGTGGCCTTGTAGCTTGATTTCCAATCCTCCATAACACAACCCTACATCCTTAGTACCTACCAGGTATCTGAGGATCCACTTCACAGCTTCCCAATGTTCCTTCTCGGGGTTGTTCATGAACCTGCTAACAACAACTCCCACTGCTTGAGTAATGTCTGGCCTCATGCTCACCATAACATACATGAGACTCCCAATAGCTGACTCGTATGGGACTTTAGCCATATAGTCTCATTCCTCCTGCGTCTTTGCCCCTTGCTCCTTAGATAACTTGAAATGGCTGGCTAATAGAGTGCTAACAGACTTAGCACCTCTCATATTGAATCGATTAACTACCTTGGCTATGTACTCTACCTGTGACAAAACTAGTTTCTTGTTTTCCTTGTTACGCTTTATCCTCATGCCTAAGATTTGTTTTGCAGCTCCTAAATCCTTCATGGCAAATTCTTTAGACAGTTGTCTTTTGAGATCTGAGATGTCCTTCATGCTTGAATCGGCCACAAGCATATCATCAACGTACAGAAGAAGGATGATGTACGACGTATCAAACTTCTTCAAATAACAACATTAGTCTGCATGACATCTCCTAAAACCGTTTCCCAACATGAAGCTGTCGAACTTCTTGTACCACTACCTTTAGGCCTGCTTCAGGAGATATAGAATCTTCTTCAGTCTGCACAGTTTGTTCTCTGTTCCTGGTGCCACGTATCTTGTCGGCTGATGCATATATATATATATATATATATATATATATATATATATATATATATCTTCAAGGTCCCCATGAAGAAATGTTGTCTTAACATCTAGCTGCTCTAGATGTAAGTCCTCTGTAGCCACTATACTCAAGACCATGTGAATTATAGACATTTTCATTACAGGTGAAAATATTTCAGTGAAATTAATATCTGTCTTTTATTGAAACCCTTTTACAACCAGTCTAGCCTTGTACCGTTTTGAACATCGTGCTCCTCCTTCAGTCTGTAAACTCACTTGTTATGAAGAGCTTTCTTACCCTTGGGTAGAATGACTAGCTCATGTATGATTAGACTCAAGAGAGTCCATCTCATCATCCATGGCCTACTCCCACTTAACTCGTGTATCTGACTGTAATGCCTCTTCAAAACACTCTGGTTCACCATTATCTATCAGCAGTAGATAATGTAAGGAGGGTGAGTATCGGACCGTAGGTCTCCTTTCCCAAGTGGACCTCCTCACAATCGGTGTATGTGGCTCTGCCTCAAAATGCTCTTGTGCATGATCATTCTATGGCACTATAAAACCCGTGTCTGGTAACTCTTCCAACTCTACGAATTCTTTTTCTTCGGCCTTATTTTCCTACACACTGTCCTTATGCATCACTTTTTCATTGAAGACTACGTCCCTGCTTTTGATGATTTTTCTGTTTTTTGCATCCCAAAACCTGTAGCCAAAATTATGCTGCCCGTAGCCTATAAACGTACACCTCTTGAACTTCGCATCCAACTTGTTTATATGCTCTGCATCAATGTGAACATATCAAGTGCAACAGAATACTCTGAGATGCATAAGGTTCACTTATTTTCCAGTCCATGTTTCTTCTGGTAGCCCACCATCCAATGGTACTGAGGGAGTTCTATTGATGAGATATGCGACATTATTCACAGTATCTACCGAAAAGGTCTTGGACAACTCTACATATAACCTCATGCTCCTAGTGCACTCAAGGATGGTCCTGTCAATGCGCTCAGCCACACCATTTTACTGCGGTGTCCTTGGAATCATTTTCTGATGTTTCATTCCATTTGCTGCACAATACTCCTTAAATCTCTTATCACAGTATTCTCCCCCATTATCTAATCTGAGACATTTTACTGTTTGACCTATCTTGTTTTCTACCATTATTTTTCACTTCTTAAATACATCAAATACATCAGATTTATGCTTTAAGAAATAGACCCATAATTTTCTACTAACATCATCAATAAAAGAAACAAAGTAACGTGAGCCACCAAGAGATAATACCTGTGTCGATCCCCACACATCAGTGTGTACAAGCTCCAACAGATGTGTCTTTGGAGCGAGTCCTGTCTTCTTGAAACTTACCCTCTTCTGCTTGCCATACACGCAATCCTTGCAAAATTCCAAGTCAATAGACTTCAGCCCTAGTAGCTTCCCTTGTGACAATAACACTTTCATCCATTTCTCACTCATATGTCTCAACCTCTGATGTCATAACTGCTTATTCACTCTAGTTGATGCGACTGCGAGTAAACTATACGATCCTAAAGTTACGTACAAAGTATTTTTCTTCTTGCCTCGAGATATCACCAAAGCACCATTTGTGATCTTCTAGGAATCACTGGTGAATATCGTTACATAACCGGTATCAGCCAACTGTCTCACGGAGATCAAGTTCCGTTTCAAACTCGGTACATGTCTGACATCCTTCAATTTCAAAGTCATTTCATCTTTCTGATTTATATGAACGTCTCCCTTTCCAATAATATTGCACGGCTCATCATCACCCAGGTAGACTCTCCCAAAGTCACCTGATATATAATTACGTAGAACTTCCTTACACGAAGTGGCATAAAACGAAGCACCCGAGTCTATAACCTAAGACTTATTCCTCACATCAAGAGATAAGATCAACGCCTCTATGTCACTCTCCTCAGATAGATTCACTGAATCCTTCCCGCCTTGAGAGCATCCCTCTTGTTTCTTAAGTGCCCTGCAATCATGTTTCATGTGTCCCTTTTTGATGCAATGCCAACACCTGTCTTTGTCTTTCGGACCCTTAGACTTCTTCCTTGACTTAAAACGTCCGTGTTTATTATCTCCTTTGTTCAGCAATCTTCCTCTTCCTTCAACGTTTAAAGCATTCCCTGAATCCCTTGAAACTCCTGATGCCTTTCTTCTAGATTCTTCGTTGAGAATTAGACCAGCCACATCATCAAATTTCAGCTTTGTCGACCCTGAAGAATTCTCACAGCAATCACTAAACCATCCCAACTGTCTGGTAGACTGGATAAGATCAATAACGCCCTGACCTCATCCTAAAAAAAATGCCAACGGATTCCAACTGCCTCGTGACTGTATTAAACTCGTTTAAATGTTTAGCCACGCTTCCACCATCTGACATCTTCATGTTGAATAGTTGTTTCATAAGATGAACCTTGTTGAACGCTGAGGGCTTTTCATATATGGTGGCTAGAGCTTCCATTAATTCTTTTGTAGTTTTCATCTTAGATATATTGAAGGCGACGCTCTTAGACAAAGAGATTCAGTGTGACGCCTTGAAAATCGGGGGTCGAGTAGAAACCCAACTCCCAAGTTCCAACACATCACTTATGCAACATATTTAATGATGGTTGTATGTTGTCTGTATTAGTGTATAAAACATGAATGAGATTAAGTCAAAACAACAAACATAATCCAGGGACAATTGTAGTGCGCAAGCAGAAGACTGAAACGAATATGTATAACTTTATAAACCAGTATATGTCCCCAAAGTATGTATGCATTGCCAGGTCAATAATTACAGGTACTATTTCAAAATACAATTTTTTTTAAAAAATGTGATAGTCCACAAGTATGACCTAGAAGCCCCATCGATCAGAGCGGTCTATATAAACCCGCCTAAATACTGCATATATGAGAAAGCATCCTCATCGTCTGCGAAGTCCGTCTCTGCTTCATCAGTCGGGTCTCCATCTGCAACTAAGACAGAGTCTAGTTGGTGTTTAAAACATCGTCTCATAACGTGAGAGTGAGTGATCAACTCAGTAGAACAATAAAGTAAAAGTTAACATGTTCTCAATTCAGTCAAGCAGTAATGATAATACAATACAATCAAACAACCCTAAGTACTCTGATTAATGCAAGAATGGTATGTATAAATGATGCATGCCCTCACCTGCACTCCCTCTGCGATCTTCATCTAACGGTCGAGCATGTCAGTCACTTCCTTGTGCTCTCTACTCAATGCCAAACGGCACATGTAGTGCGGTGCATGAGTGTGATTACCAAGTTCTTATTAGTCTTTTTCATACAGCAGGATTGGGAAGCTAAGGTACCTCTCTTATATTAATTCCCAAACGATGATCCATTCTAGGGTCATCAGTCCTAGTAAATCTCATACGATGTTACGGTTCTAGGTCGATATAAAGGGCTCGTCACCTTATTAGTGTAGGCCTAGTTTGTACTCTTGTTACTACGAAAAGGATCGTCGCCTCTACACAGTCTTAGAGTACGCTCGAGGTCACTACAAAGGGCTCGTCACCTTATCAATGTAGGCCGACAGCTCGAATATAGTGTCTCATACCACCGTATTTGGCTCACGAGGCTGTGTTGCTCACTGGACACTACAAGGAGGCTCGTCACCCCAGCAAAGGCCGAAAGCTCGACCACCATGTCCCATACCACTATGCCTGGCTCATGAGTCATAGCGGATCGAGGTACCAAGGTTAAAGGAATTTTTACTGGTGAGTTTGGTACCTTAGATTCAAGCAGTAGTGTCCATCCATGGTGAACATACATCGGGTTAATCAGGTTACTTGACGAGCTCGACCGGTACGAGCGCACATCGAATTGATCGACATAAAGTGCACAAGCACTCCATGTGGCCTAACCACTATTGACAACTGAAGTACGGCTCGGACTCATCGAACACATCTTGTGAGGCAAAAATAACTTAAGCCACCAAATCAGGGCCTGTTACCGATTGCTTGGACTATATCGTAGTCTTAAACATATCCAATTCCAACAAGCATTTGTATGCAATAGTCAAAGCAGTAATAAACACATAATTCTAATCCTACAACCATTTGAGCATGTTATGAAGTACAACATACACAGGAATTCACACATGCGCATTTCATAAGTAAAACAAACAATATAATATAAGTTGCATGGAGGAAATTATACACATAGACAAGGTAGTTGAGAATCTTATCTCAACACTCATATAAAGTACCTGATGCCAAGTACTTGCTCATTCAGATCATTTTACGAACACTTAAACTACACCCTTTTTTTAACATACACAACGTATGTTGGCCATAACATATACTGGGGCAAATCCTTTCGCCAAGGAGTTGTTATACTTATAACTAGTATAAACACACGACAATTAATCATGACAAACACACTTTCAAATTCCATACGTATGTGAACCTTTCTACAAATACATGAAATACACTAAATTCAATATAGTTCATATATATCTGAAACGCGAAACAAACGTCACATTTGGCATGTGAAATAGCACCCACATTAGTAATAAACCATTAACCGACATTGAAAGCCTTGAAAATCATAACCTATACGTTCATAGTCTGCACCTTTCACCGGTAAACGCATATCGAACTCAGTTTGTATTCCGATTCTATGTCTACGATACCTGTAATGACCCTGAAAAATTTTGTGTTATTCTTTCCCTAGTAGTTGTTTTTGGGGTAATTAGTGCTAATCTCGATTGCTTGTGAAATTCACATCAATCACTTTAATTTGTATCTGCATGACTCAAAACTTGTAGATTAGCTAGCGCTATGTTACTATGAAACTTGGGATCCATCGCTAAATCCAGTTGTTCTGGGGAATTTTTGGAAGTTCTGGATCAGACCTGGACCCGCGTCGAAAGTCCGATAGCGATGATCTTAGGCTGTTGCGGTCACCATGTTGGACTTGACCATCACCTCAAAAATCAAGTCCAGATGATGTTTTGGGTCGATTTGATTGAGTTTGAAGTGAAGAGTGTGAGAACGGTTGGAAATTAAGTAAGATTTTATGAAATATGAGTCGTGTCGCTTGCGCGATGATTTTAAGCAATCTGACCGTTGGAATCTGACCCAATTTTACCCTCTGGTCAGGGAAGGTGGCCCAGGCATGTCCTTGTGCTTGTGGACCTGATCGAGATTCAGTGACCGTTGAATTGTGTGTGGTCTGCCACGACTGATCTGAAGATCCAGTCGGTACGAAAACTCAGCTTGACCTAGATCCATGGTCAGTGAGCTTAAGTCTGACCTTTCGTGGTAATAGGCCCACCGGAAGTGCTTCGTTGGATCGTGAGAGGCCAGTTTTGGTTATACCCTAAGTATACCTTGGCCCTGGGGTTATTTTCATCAATATTAGGCCTATTTATAGACCTTAAAACCCTAGCTCTCTTTTCCATATGAATTTCCTAACCCTAGCTAAGTGGGAGAGAAGAAAAGAGAGAGAAAGTGAGAGAGAAGTTGGTGAATCATCTTAGATTCTTTCCTGTTCTTCTTCATCCTTAAACCTTCTCTTTGGAATCGTTATTCCGGCGATTCTGAGTTCATCTTTGGGTAAGTTAACCTAACCCTAATCTGTGTTGTGGCTTAGAATAGTCTTTGTGATGTTGTATCTCATTTCTTTTCTTGCCTTAGGTTGTTCTGTCGCCGTTGACGAAGACATATCGTCTGAAATCAGTTCAGTGTTCTTTTCTGGCTTAAGGTGCGGACTTTAAGTGTATAGGTTATGGTTTTCAAGGCTTTCAATGCCAGTGAATGGTTTATTCTTACTATGGATGAGATTTCACATGCCAAATGTCATGTTTACTTTGCGTTCCTGATATGCATGTGTTCTATTGAGATTTGTGTATTCTATGTGTATGTATAAAGTACCGTATGCGTATAAAATATGAACATGTGGTTGCCATGATTATTTATCGTGTACTTATGTTAGATGTATGTGCGACAACTCCTCAGTAAAAGGAATTGTCCAAATGCGTGTATTTCAACATACGTCATGTATGTTGGACTATGTATTCTAAGTGTTTGTAGAAATGCCTGAATGATCTAAAGTGCAATATATTATACTACTTATGGGCTTTGAGAAGCAATTCTCAACTCTCACACTAGTGTGTATGATTTCCTTCATGTAAGTTACATTCCTTGTTGTTTAAATTTCAAGTCTTACTTATGCTTAAATCCATGTTAAGTTGATATTCTTCAGATGCTTACATACCATATGATTTGAGTTGTTGTTCCATTACTATTCTAAATTATTGATATCAATACCTGTTATAGTGGAATGTGTTTGGGACTATGAATAGTCCAGGAAATTGGTAATCGGCCTTAAGTTCGTGGTTGAGGTTGCTTTCGCCACGTAGGACGTGATTAGACGAACCCGAGTCGTATTAGAGTTGTCGACAGTGGTTTGGCCACCCGGAGTGTTTGCCCACTCTATGTCGTTCAACCCAACGTGCGCTCGTGCTAGTCGAGTTCGTCAAGTAACCCGATTGTCCGATGTATGTTCACCATGTGTGGACGCTACTGTTTGAATCTAGGGTACCGAACTTACCAGTGAAATCCTATTAACCTTGGTACCTTAATCCGCTAAGACTCATGAGTCGGACATGGTGGTATGGGACACCATGGTCAAGCTGTCGGCCTACGTTGGGGTGACGAGCCTCCCCGTAGTGACCAGTGAGCAACCAAACTCGTGAGCTGATTATGGCGGTATGGGACACTATATTCGTGCTGTCGGCCTGCATTAATTGGTGACGAGCCCTTTGTAGTGACCTCGAGCATGCCTGGATACCGCATTGAGGTGACGAGCCTTGTTGTGGTAACGACGGTATGATAGGCGTGCATTGATTGGTAACGAGCCCTTTGCAATGACCTAAAACTATATGATCGTATGAGATGAGTTAAGACTGACGACCCTAGTATAGATCACTATTTGGATGGTGATATGAGGAAGGTACTTTAGCTTCCCAATCCTGTTGTATGAAAAGGACTAATAACAACTTAGTAATCATGTTCATGCACAGCATTTGCATGTGCTTTGTAAATGTGGCGCACTTTGAGGTGGTGTCATGCATAACGTAAGATGAAGACGCTGAGGGTGTACGCACGAGGGCACGCATCATTCTTCATACATCCTTGCATTAACAAGAGTACTTAGGACATGTTTGATTGTTCTGCTTTATCATTACTGCTTGATTGAATTGATAACATGTTAACCTGTGCTTTATTGTTCCTCTGAGTTGATCACTCACTCCCACGTTCTGGGGCGGTGTTAAATACCCACCAGACTCTGTCTTAGTTGCTAATGTTGCAGATGTTGATGTGACTTCTGAGGCAGAGCGGGAGATGGATGATGATGAGGTTGCTTTCTCCTTTATGCAATTTTCAGACGGGTTCTAGTGAGCCTTGTTCTGATGCGCGGGATGCTAGGATTTCTTTTGGGAATTAAATGATGTAATTTGATACTTGTAAATTTTGATAGTAACACTTACATTACGACCTGGTATGTGTATGTATTTCAGGGATTCGCACATGTATACACATATTTTTCTTTAAGTCTTCCGCTTGCTTTCTTCACTTATCCCTGAATTATATCTGTGTTTTGGCTTAATCTATTCCATGTTTTTTACACTAATACAGACAACATACATCCATCATTAAATATGTTGCATAAGTGATGTTTTGGAACTCGGGAGCTGAGTTATGCTCGACCCCCGAATTTCAGGGCGTTACAATACCACAACAACCTATATCAGGGAATAGGTTAGCTATTTCATCTATTACAATAGTTGGAAGCCCTAAAACAGGTTAGGGTTAGGATTCCTTGCCCAAGTACGGGATCGAAATCGCCCGTATAGCGATACAAGGATGGTAGTTAAGCACGTAGAGCGTCAAGGAAAGACCCCGACAACTAACTCCCACTCTCACTCTCACTTTCTCTCTGTTCCCTTCTCTTTTCTCTCCTCTCTCCCCTAGGGTTTCTCAAATTCGTATGAGGTGAGAGGGAGAGAGAGGGTCTAAGGTCCTTATATAGGCGCAGGACTGATAAAAATGGCCCCAGGGCCAAGGTATACTTAGATTATATCTAAAAGGCGTCTATTTTAGCCCATTGGAGCACTTCTGGTAGCCCCTTTTCTACGTGCGGTCAGACTTAATCTCCCCCCACCATGGATCTAGGTCAGGCTGAGTTTTCACTCCGATTGGGTTTACAGATCAACCGTGGCGGACCAGTTTCAGTTCAACGGTCACGGGCACTCGATCAGGGCCACAAGTGGATTGCCATGTATGGGACATTTCCCTTGATCCGAGGCTGTATTTGGGTTGAATTCTGATGATCTGAATCTTTATATTTGGCCCGCCAGCGACACGACTCAGATTACTTAAATTCGGATTTTATTTCTAAAGATGTCCACGTTTCTCACATACTTTGCTCCGGGCTCAAGTTGTATTTCTAAACACAATTAATACTTGATTTTTGAGGGGGTTGTCAAGTCCAGTAATGCGTTCATAACTGTATAGTTTTGCGGTTATCGAACTTTCGACGTACGATCCAGGTCCGATACGGAGTTTCTGTGTGCCCCCAAGAGCAACCGGGTTTAGGGATGGATTCTAGATTTCGGGGCAATGTAGCATCAATGATACTGCACGGTTTGGGTCTTTCAAATCATATTTAAAGTGATTAGTACTAATTTCATAAGTACTCTAGTTCAGTACTTGCTAATATTAACCTAATTTTTAAAGGTTTTGGTCTTGGGTGATTTCTGCCTGAGGTGGTACTCGGGTCCTTGTACGGATTTTTTCGAGATGTTACAATTTACCCCCCTTAAAGAAAAATTTTATCCTCGAAATTAGTACGTTTTCGTATTCCTCGAGAATATAACGGTAGTTCTTTCGAACATCAGCTTCTGTGTCCCAAGTAGTCTCTTCTTCCGTGTGATGCGTCCACAGCACTTTCACAAGTGGAATAACTTTGCTACACAACACCTGCTCCTTCCTGTTTAGGATACGTGTTGGTCACAATATATATGTAGCGTCCTTACTCAACTATACCTGCTCCCATTTGATAATGTGGGAAGGATCAGGAACGTATTTCTTCAGCATAGATACATGAAATATGTTATGCATGCCCGCAAGTGATGTGGGCAAAGCAAGGCGATACGCTACCACACCCACTTGATCAAGTACCTGGAATGGGCCAATGAATCTCGGCGTAAACTCCCCTTCTTACCAAATCGAAGGACCCCTTTATAAGGGAAACTCTGAGGAACACATGGTTTCCGACCTCAAACTCTAGCGATCGCCGTCTCGTATCGGCGTAGCTCTTCTCTCTGCTCTGTGCTGCTAGAAGTCGACGCCTGATAATGTCGATCTTCTCTAAGGTCACTTGTACTAACTCTGGGCCAATCAAACTCTTCTCGCCAAACTCTGCCCAGCAATGCGGTGCCCTACATGGACGCTCATACAGTGCCTCGTAAGGAGTCATGCCAATACTCGCCTAGAAGTTGTTGTTATAGGCGAACTCTGCATAAGGAAGACAGTCATCCCAATTGCCCTTGAAATCCAGTACACAGGCTCGCAGCATATCCTCCAACACCTGGTTTACCCCTTTCCGTCTGCCCATCAGTCTGTGGGTGGAACGTGGTACTGAACTTCAACTTCACACCCATTGCTTCCTGTATATGAGTCCAGAAGATAGATGTGAATTGCATGTCTCAATCCGACACGATCTCCAATGGAACTCCATGCAGACGAACAATCTCCTTGATGTACAACCTGGCCAACTCATCTGAAGAGTTCGAAACTCTGATAGGGAGGAAATTAGCCGATTTCGTCAACCGGTCCACGATCACCCAAATGGAATCATGCCCCTTCCTCATCTTTAGTAGCCCTGAGATGAAGTCCATAGAGATGAAATCCCACTTCCATTCAACTATGGGCATGGGCTGAAGAAGTCTAAGAGGTCGGCGATACTCTGCCTTGACCTGCTGGCATGTGAGACAACGGGACACGTAATCTGCTATGTGGGCCTTCATATTGTCACACCAGTATGTTCTCTTCATATCGCGATACATCTTCGTACTTCCAGGGTGCATCACCATCTTCGAATTATGCGCAGCCTCGAGAATTTCCTTCCTTTGGTCGTGAAGATTTGGGACGCATAGGTGGCCACGGTAACGTAAGCCCCCATCCGTACCAACTCTCCACTCGGCGTCCTCATTGCTATTAGCCTGCTCTTGAAGCTCAGACAATCGTTCATCGCCCTTCTAGGCCTCAATGATCCTATCATCAAGAAGTGGCCGCACATGAACATGCGCGATGCTCTCGAACGGATCCTCCACAGTGAGCTTCTGCTCGAAGTCTCGCACGAACTCTACCATACCCTATTCTGCCACCATTAGTGGAGTCGCAAATGCTATGGTCTTCTTGCGGCTCAACCGTCAGCCACAGGGTTGGCCTTACCAGGATGGTAAGAAACCTCAAACTTGAAGTCCTTCAAGGTTTCCATCCATCGTTGCTGCCTCATATTCAGGTCCCGCTGAGTAAATATGTATTTGAGGCTCTTATGGTCATAAAAGATCTTGAATTCTTCTCCATATAGGTAATGTCTCCAAATCTTCAAAGCAAAGATGATGACATCTAACTCCAGGTCATGCGTAGGGTAGTTTTCCTCGTGTTTCCTCAACTGTTGCGACAGGTAGGCAATAACCCTGTCCTTTTGCATCAAAACACCGCCCAAACCGATGCGAGACACGTCCGTGTATATCGTATACTTGACCCCTTGCTTTGGTAATACTAGCACAGGGGTGGATGTCAACTTGTCCTTCAACTCCTGAAAAGCTGCCTCTTTCTTTTCATTCCAGGCGAACTTAAGATCCTTCCGAGTCAATTGAGAAAAAGGTCTGGCTATCTTGGAGAAGTTCTGAATGAATCGTCGATAATAACCTGCAAGTCCAAGAAAACTCCTCACCTTAGTAACCGAACCGGGCTACTCCTAGTCTTGAACTGCGACTACCTTGGCAAAGTCCACGGCTATCCCTTCCCTGGACACCACATGTCCCAGGAACTTGACTTCCTCTTTCCAGAAGTCGCACTTCTTATACTGGGTGAACAACTGGTTCTTCCTCAGAGTACCTAAGACTGCCCGTAGGTGTTCCTCGTGCTCTTACCGACTCTTAGAGTATATTAGGATATCATCAATAAACACGATGATGAATCGAAATAGAAATAGCTGAAATACCCTGTTCATCAGGTCCATGAACACGGCCAGTGCTTTCGTAAGGCCGAACGACATTATGAGAAACTCATAGCGTCCAAAACTGGTCCTCAAGGCCGTCTTCTGCACGTCCTCATCCCTGACGCGCAACTGGTGATACCCCGACTACAAGTCAATCTTCGAGAAATACTTTGCCCCCTTCAACTGATCAAACATGTTATCTATCCTGGGCAAGGGATACTTATTTTTTACCGTCACTTGGTTCAATCTGCGATAATCAATACATAATCGCAGAGATTCATCCTTCTTCTTTACGAACAACATGGTGCTCCCCATGGAGACACACTGGGTCATATAAAGCCTGCATCCAACAGATCATCGATCCATTTCCTCAGCTCCTCCATCTCACACGGAGCCATGCAATAAGTCGGAAGAGATATAAGTGTCGTACCAGGCACCAGATCGATTGTAAAATCGATTTCGCGCTGAGGGGGTAGTCCAGATATCTTACTGAACATATCTGAGAATTATTGGACCACAGGAGTGTCCTCAAGTTTTAGACCATGAAAATCCTCCAGCATGGAAGCATAACAACCAATGCGATAAGGCCAACTAACCTGCACTGGGAATGTAAAGGTCATGCCCTCTGGTCCATAGGTATCACCACTCTAGTATCACAGTCGATCTCTGCCTTCACCTCTGTGAGCCAATCCATACCGAGAATGACATCATAATGATGTAATGGGGTGACAATCAAGTCGAGGAACACTGTTTCACTCCCTACATCTATCGAACCCCTTATAGATATTGGTAGCATCCGAGAAAGTCCCTGTGGCGGTAAGGATTCTCACCCCAACCATAGGACTAGTTTCCAACCCTAGGTGTCCATTAATAAGAAGACTGGAGTACCTTGGATGTGTGCCGTAACATCAAAAGCCATGTGTTATAGGTGCTGCCTCTAATGCCTCAGCTATAAGTGAGTGCACACGAGCCTGGCGAAAACGGTTGGGTTGAGGTACCATAGGCCGTTGAGGTGGCCTAGATCGAGGTACAGGTGGCCGGAATGATGGATGAGCTGGTGCTGACCGTAGAAGTGGTGCTGATATAACCTAGGGAATTTGGCAGTTGATCCTCTGGGGCGGTGAGAAGCCGTTATCTCTCATCCTGGTGAAGCAGTTCACCTCCGTGTGGCCAGGCCTCTTGCAGTAGGCACACCACACATCAGGTCGCCTCACTGGCGCAGGTGGAGCCATCAGTCTGGGCGGTGAGTCTGCATGTGGCCTCTTGCCAAGGAACGATCTACCAGGAAGATTAGATCGCGGTCTAGGAACTAAAGGTGCTCACATACGAGACTGCCTGTCCCCGTCCTGCTCAGCCCGCATAGACATGCTCACTAGCTCAGCATAGCCGGGTATGCTAGTGCAGCACATCTTCTAGCGGATCTTGAGTAGCAAACCCTTAGAAAATTGACGCATGCGCATCGGCTCATCCATCAGAATCAACGGGGCGTACCTGTCCAACTCCGTAAATCTGTTCTCATACTCTGCCACAGACATCCCTCCCTGTCGGAGGTGAAGGAATTCACTCTCCTTCTCGTGGCGATAGGTGATGGGATAGTATTTCTCATGGAAGTGGGTCTCAAAATTTGCCCATGTCCATATGTGTCTGATCGCAACAGTACGGAGGACACTGTCCCACCATAAGCTGGCCTCCTCGAACATGAAGGTGACCAACTCCACCTGCTCAGGCTCTATGCAGTGCAGCGGCTTTAGCATCTTAGAGAAGCGGTCAAGCCAATACTCGGCTTCCTCGGGTCTGTGAGTACCCGCAAAGGTAGGGGGCCGCAAGCGCTGAAATCGCTCAAAAAGGCCGCTAGCGCCAACATTCCCAGCAGGGGGCACAGGTGATGTAGGTGGAGCCACGCCCATGCCCTGGGCAAAAATCCTTGTCATGGTGGTCAAAAATTACTGTTGCTGCTGTTGTTGCTATGCCCGCTACTGCTGCTGCTGTATCAACAACATCATTTGCTCCAACCTATCAGTAGGGAGAGCTGACTGAGGTCCAGATGGCGTCGAAGAAGACACACGGTTCTGCTCTGGAACCGGTGGTACAATAGGTGTAGGCCCATTAGTGGGGCCAGTGGCTGACTGAGAATCCGGCATGGTGTCAGAGGGAGACGGGCCTGAACTGGGGTCCGTATGGCTATTGCTCAGGGGAGGTGCCCCGTCAAACGACTCGCCAATAGTGAGACGTGCCGTACTCCGTGCGGCCTTAGGTGGCATTCCCTATATACAACATAGGGTGCAACCCAGGTCAGATTCAGCATGCCCACTACTCAACCACACAGCATACACACATAGTTTAAAGAAACTTCGTGCATTTCACTTACCAAAATTGTCATAATTACATGAGATACAACATTACATGAATCATGACAGGAAATGCATATGAGGTATTACAAACAAGGCTACAAACATTAAAACAAGCTAACAAGCACATCATACTTCCCACCTACAGTACTACTAAGCTCGTCAACATTAAAAGCAGATATTTTAAGGCAGCAACAAAACAAGCTACTAGGCAACGACTTGGATGACTAGACATCTGAGTCTGGCGACAGAGGAGAGGCGCCCTTATCCTGTAGGCAACACAGGATAACTTTCAAGGTGTGAGTCACCTTCTTAAACTTGTGCTTCACGAGGGTCTGGGTATCGATAATCTCCTGTCGCAGGGCAACCTGGCCCTCCTCAAGTCGAACTAAACGGGCTTCCCTAGCAGCCCGATCAGTATCATGCTCCGTTGCCATAGGAGGGGAGCTCTCATCCGTGTCCTAAGCCTCCACTTCTCCTTCCTGTTCTTCCTCTATCTCTTCTCTGCTTTCCTCCTCGCTTTCATACTCCTCACCGGTCGTCTCGTCCTCACTCTCATTGAGTTAGGCTTGCTGCTGTCGTGGCCCAATTTCCATTTGATTGAGAGTAGTTTCATTGATGTAATGGGTCGGCACCGATTTTTTACCCCGAGTCTATAGCCAAACTCACGTGTAATCTTGCATATGAGTTGGCCAAAAGGGAGCAAATCAGACGCTCTAGTGGAGCGTGCGGTAAAAACTATCTATCGCAGAACGTGCATAGGCACGCACAACTTCTCTCCTTGCCCCACTTGGTACAGGAAATCTACCATCAAACGGGTGCACTCGTTGTGGTTTCTCCACCCGAGGTACACGTTGTATGTGAAGATGTGGTGGAGCAAGCGGAAGTCGTCAGTCATATTGGTTGCTAGGAGGCTGTTGTTTGGATTTCAGTGGGCCAGTTGTCCACAAAGGAATTGCGTGCGGCGATCCCTTTCACGTGCACTCCTCAAATTCTTCTCGCTTGCATGGGTCTCGCCAAGCAGCATTCTCATGAGTCAAGCTATCAAGCCAGCATCAATTGTGGCCTCCTGGTCTCTACCCACTGGGATCTTGAACTGCAAGGGCTCCAGCGTAGGCTCTCGAATATGGGCGTAGAAGGCTCGGACCGTGCCCACATTTGCGCTGCACTCACCCACGAATACAGGACCCCACCTGGCCTCGACCAGGCAGTCCATCACCAAATATTGCCCAAAGAGCCTCTCACACTACGCCAAAATTGCAAAAAAAGGACGGTCCAAAACCGTCTCAAATGACCAAAAAGGACGGTCATGGACCGTCGCAAGGGCCGTCAAATTTTGACGTGTCGTATTACTTAAAGGACGGTCGAAAACCATCATTTTATTGACGAAAAAAAAGACGGTCATAGACCGTCCTAAAAAAGGACGGTCGTGAACCGTCTTTAAAAAGGACGGTCTTGGACCGTCTCTTATGAGCCTTTAAAGGACGGCCATCGACCGTCCTTTAAAAGGACGGCCATAGACCGTTCTTAAAAAAGACGGTCGTCGACCGTCTCACATAAGCCTTAAAAAGGACGGCCATAGACCGTCCTTTTAAAAGGACGGTCATGGGCCGTCCTTAAAAAGGACTGTCATGGTCCGTCTCTTATAGGCCTTCAAAGGACGGCCATAGACCGTCCTTTATAAAAGGGTCAATATATATATTTTATCATATTCTTCCTGATATACACCTGTTATATAATATATTTCATCATATTCACATTCACATTCACATTCATCTAAACAACCCAAACTACGTAAATCCAACATAAACTACATCCATCCAAACACAAGCAATCTTATCCACCTAGTAGTCTCAGTAGGCTCCCTATTGCGAAGATTCTGCAAGAAAGAAGAAGAAGAAGAAGAATGAGAAGACACTTGTTAATAATTTCAGTCACTAAAAAGGAAAAAAATAAAATAGCCAAGCTAATATGATGCGTATGCATTTATCAACTTAAGGACTCAATGGCGAATGTTAATAGATTGAGACAATACAACATTAAACAAGGTATTTCAATCTTACAAACAATGAACTCATAGGTAAAAAAGGGTCATCATCAAATACATGTAAGAGATGACAATGCATGAAATGGAAATATGTTGTGCATTACATGGAACTCTAGTGCCTAGGGGAGTGAGTTTATATACAATTAGTAAGCAAAGGATTCTAATGAACATATCCAATAAATGAGAATTGAGAAAATAAAAGTCACCAAGGGAAAAAAAAAAAAAAAAAACAAAAGGCTAAATTCATACATTTTGGCATAGTTCCCATGGAGACAAGTCCTGTACAGGCCTGGCCTGACAGTCCAAACTTGGGTCTGCTTTAAGCTTGCAGGTCAAACACAGGCCTATGTTTAAGTCCACCAAATGAACGGGACAGGCCCAGTCCAAGTTTGATGGGGGTGCTTGGTGCTTGTAAAATCTCTTCTTAGTGGTAGGGCTATCAATAGGACACACTCATGGTTGGTTTCAACTGGATTTTAATTGGTCAGGCTAAGCTTGTCAGGCCAGCCCTGTTCATAAGAAATTTTAGAATCACGTGGGCAAACCCACTCCAACAGCTGCAAAAGAAAATTATTGTGCCCAAATTTTCAGTAATGTACATGTACATCACCATCTCATAAAAGCATAGTTGAAGAATTTACCATCAGGATCAGCCACCCTTGCCATCGAAAGTGCATTGAAAGTGCCCATATCCACACCATTCATTTATTTTTCATAGAAGGGTAAGAATAAGAATTGTTCAATACTTGTTGATTGTCTGTCTTTTTCTTTTTATAGATTACTAATTAATCTGATTAACCAAACACTATTAGCCAGTAATCATTCATTCACTGTTGAAAAGAAACAGAAAGATTAGAAAATGAAAATAAAAGGAGAAAAAAAGTACGTTTGTCAACGACAGTCAAGGCATAGGCCTTGACCAATATATATATATATATAGGAAAAAGAAGAAGAAAGAGCTAGAAAATAGACTAACAGAATCCAGCAGGATGTTTGGAAAGGATGCCAAAACCCTAGGCTGGTTAGCCATGAATGATATTCATGCCTCAGCTTGAAAGTTGTTGGGAGGGTCAGATAGAAGAAGTCAATACATTTATTTTAAGATTTCCAAAAGTTCAACACATCCAGGCCTTTAATATCAATCAAAAAGAAAATATAAACATGGGCATTGTATTTAGAGACATGGCAAAGCTTCATCTCTGATGTGGAGATCAAATGGCTATCTTCTAGACTCATAAATAAAGATAACTCCACAAAACAATGACTATAAGAAGAACAGAATCCCAGTAATTACATTATTTGGTGAACAAAAATGAGTTTTCTCATCCACAATAGCATGATATAGGAATCGGATATACGCCTTACCTGCTTCTAATGAAATCTACTTTTCAATGTTCTTAAAAGCTAGAGACAATTCACACTGAGTACTAATAGTTCATGTTGCAGAATTTAAAAAGATGATGATGATGCATACTCATAGGACATGAAGGAGAGATGTATGGACATACCTAGAGAAAAAGATATTCCTACAGTAGAGAAAATTAAAAAAGATGCCCCCATGATCATATTTAGAATAACCCCAAAGGCTGCAAGAAAATATGACAGTGACAGCCAAGAATAGAATGCAAAGTTTAAATTACATGAGCCTTCACATTATTGCAGGACTTAATTAGTCCCTTTCATTCCCACTCAACTGCACATGGTTTATGGATGGCTCATTCCCACTGTAGGGGTCTATTTTTGGATGATTGGGTTGGCATACCTCAGCCATGTTGAATGATTGCAGTTGGCATACCTCAGCCATGTGTATGGTGGATGCATTTTTTAGTATGATCCTCCATACACAGCCAAAGTAACATATCATTCCTCATTGATATGAGTCACAATTTCAGCTTTTCTCATATTACTCCGTATTGCAAAACTCATAAAATGATTCAACCTCAAAGTTCCTATTGTTCCTTAAATTCCTATTGTTTCCTCTCATGAGGCACACTTGACTTTTGGATCCACCTCATTTTTACTATCATGTTTTAAAATGAGATAGGAAAAGGATGGATGGGGTGAATTTATAACAAACATAGTGTGGCCCCACTTAACTTTCCTGGAGTGTGTGTACTAACAAGCTAACAAAAAAAAAGCCTCAAATACAGATATGGCGTTGGAACGAATTACTGTCATTTCTTTGAAGTCTCTACATATTGTGATTCCTCAAATCCCCACCAGCGATGAAATCACCGCAATGCATTTCTTGGATGAGAAATTTCCTCTATAAGCAACATAACAAAAAGGTACCTTGCATCGTTGAGAAAAATATGAAAAGGCGTCTTCCTTCCATTTCTGGACAGATAGGTACTAGTATCCTCACCCATGAGGGGGACGTCCATTTGTAATAACCACCTTTATGTGAAAAGGATTCTACAAGGCACAAGGGTTCCGCTTGCAGTATGTACCACCTTATCATGCAGCAGAGAAAACTCAGTTTCCCATAGGAAAATCAATTCACTGTAGGATCCATCAACGTCATCGTCATCGTCATCAAGTTATGATCAGCAAGAATTGCCAAAACCAAAATTCATAACAAACATCCTTCAATACAATACCCAATCACAAACAAGAACAAAACCAAACAGCACCCAAGAATGAAGATAACAGAATTCAAACACCAATTCATTCAAAGAAAAAAAAATACAATTGGAGCAACGAGGAATTCAATTTTAGAAGTCATACCTTGAAAGAGAGGCTGCCCAAACACTCGCTCAGTGTCAGAAAATGAAAATAAAAAAATCCAGTAGACTTTAATCCATGCTCCAAAAATAAAAAACAAAAAAAAATAAATCAATCAAAATACACACTGACTTTAATTTATACTTTTCAAAACCCAAAACAGCTTTTTCTCAACTCCAAGACTCCAAACAAAGAAAATAGAATTGCAAAAGAGCCTGCCCGGTTACTACCTCCTTCCTTGTAAGTATACATATATATGAATTCTTCCAAGGCATAGAATCAAATAGGTAGTGGGCCCAACAGCTGGGGCCCACATACAAACAACCAATGGCATGTGTTTCCAACCCCCAAAAAAAAGGAATAAAATGCCACGGAACATTAAAAAAAGCAACCAACTCAACAAACGCGCAATTAAAATAATTCAGCAATAGAAATTACAAAATAACCAAATACCAAACATCTAAAGAGCTGTTGTTTGACGAGTCCATGTACAAAGATAGATAACAAAGCATTCTAGATTCTAAACCGTTGGCCGAAACTAATCTGATACAACGTCTAACTAGAAGCTTGACAGATTCTTTTGAGAATCTTACGAATGATCTTTTCAGAAATGATAGTGGAACTATCAGATCAATGGTTTTTTTTCATTTGCCAGCTATGGTGGGGCCCACCGACGGGACCTTTTATGTTAGAAAACATTGGCCCCACATTCACGGAACCTCGGCCATTGACTAGGAACCGTATCCAAACTCGCGCCTTATTCTACCAAGAAAGATTTCACCATATGGGAACTACCCATGATACTTCCATGCCCAAACATGTTGTTCCTTTACAACTGACCACACCACATTTTTCATGCCTCCATATCCTGTACTTATTTCACAAACATTACAGTGGGCCCACCCGCTTCTGAAGGCAGGCCTGTGACAGAGTCCTGCATCAGAAAACACACCACAGAAGATAGGTGGGCACACTGTGATGTTTGTGATAAATCCACTTTGTCCCCTCATTTTGTCCCCTCAAACACACCGCGGTTGAGGGATTCACGGACGAGGGCGGAAACGTGGGGTTGATCGGTGAGGAGCTGGTCGACATTGACGGCCTTGAGGCCTTGAGACCTTCAAATGAAAAAAGAACTCGAGATAACCAAAAAAATTGAAAGAAAGAAAATGCTAAACCGTGGAAAAATCAAATGGCGTATATGAAACCCTAAAAATCGCTGATCTCTGGGAAATTTACACCAAAACGTAGAGATTTTCTTCTATTATGATAAATCATAGACAAAAAAAGAGGACGAATTTGAAACGAGGTACCTGAAAAATCTCTCGATCGCAAATTCCTGGCAGTGTAAATGAATGCTGTAAGAGGAACTCCAGCGGCTTTTGTTTGAATGAAGACAAGGCGTCCTCCGCACGAAAGATGGATATGGAAATCCTCTTCTAAAATGAAACGTTACTTTCAAATCCGACAATTGTGAGTTTTCCATCATTTATAACATAAACTATGTTAACAACCATACATATAAGGGACCATTTACCAGATGATTATGATAGTCTTATATAGGAAAAAGTATAAATATTAGCCATTTACAATTAGACCCATTATTTAGATGGCCTGGATAACACCATCTCATTACCACTATTGTTATGAATGAGTCACCACTATTTTACCTGAACTACAAAACTCGCACAATGTCACTGTACAATAAAAAACATCCCGTTGAGATTTTGATCTGGTAGGCTCTATGGGCCCCACCATGATGTATATGTTTTATCCCCGCCGTCCATCCATTTCTCAACGTCATTTTAGGGTTGATCCGTGAAAATGAGCTTGATATAAATCTTAGGTGGTCGACACCACGGGAAAACAGTTGGGCAGCCAAATATCATGAAATATCATGATATTTCATGATTAATAAGTCTAATTTAATATAGTGGACCTCACCACAGAAAACATTCCCACCATGGAAACTATCCTAAGGCCCACCATAATTTTTATTTGAAATCCAACCTGTTCAAAAGTTTTAAAAAAACATGAAATAAGATAAAACACAAATATCAACTTGATGGAAAACTTACGTGGTCCTTAAACAATTTTTCATGGTGGGTGTCACTATCCCCACTGTTTTCTGTGCTGGGGTCCACTGGAGCTTTGGATTTATCCTTGGATATTGCCCAAAAATGATCTCTCCAAATGGATAGAAGGTGTGGATATAAAACATACATCATGGTGGGGCCAAAAATTGAGAGGTATATAAATATCAGGTGGACCACACCACATGAAAACAATAGTGATTGGATATCCATCATTAAAATCCTATGTAAGGCCTACTGTACTCTTTATTTGGCATCCAATCTGTTTATTAGGTCATTTAGGCTTAGATGAAGGGGAAAAACAAAAATCATCTTAATTCAAAACTTTTATGGCCCCCAAAATGTTTTAAATGGTTGACGGTCATTCAACACTATTTCTTGTAATGTGGTCCATTTCAAATTGGGATATGCCTCATTTTTGGTCTCATGCCATAAGATGATCTTTAAAAATAGATGGACGGCATGGATTAAACATATACATCATAGTTAGGCCCACACAGCACCAACCACAAGCTAATATTAGATGGTGTAGGGGGAGGAGCCAATTTGTTCCCCTTATTTGTGGTATGGTCCATTTAATCTTTGAATATGATTCATTTTTTGGAAAATTCTATAAAATGATTTTGAAAAATGGATGAACGGTGTGGGTTAATCTCAAAATTTTGGTAAATCCAAAACCCAAGTGGACCATGCCACACAAAACAGTGTCAAATAATGATTTCCACCGTTGATACCTTGGGCCCACATTAATGTTTATTTGTCATCCAACATGTTCATAATGTCAAAAAAATATGAATGAAGGGAAAACACAAACATTAGCCCAAATGTGGGTCACACCACATAATATAATGGAGGGGTTTCCTTAGAACATTCATAATCATATATTAGGCTTGCCTAAATGTGATTCACATATCCAACCCACTCATTATATGTGTCCCACTTGGATGACGAGTCAGACCAATTTTCAACTGCATCCATGTCTATATTAACTTATAAACAGGTTGGATCTTAAATAAATATCGCGGTGGGCCCTAAGAAGGTTTCAATAGTGGGTGTCACTATCCCACTCTTTTCTATGGTGGGTCCACTTGAACTTTGGATCTGCCCCATCAGTCAGATGCACCATTCCATGGTGGGCCACGAGCTTAAAAATAAACTAATACATGACTTGGGTGGGTCACACCACATACTATATTTGAGAGGGTTACCCTCCCATTAAAACATTTCATAATTATTTATTGGGCCCACCTAGATGTGGTTTATAGATCCAGCCCATTCATTATGTGTGTCCCACTTGGATGAAGAGTCAAACCAAGTTTCATACACATCCAATACTCATGTGGGCCCCACCAAATGCTTTTATATGTGGGGCACACACAGATTAACCTCATGGGAAGTTCCCATGAGGTGACCTTATAGTGCCATTTCACTATTTAGGTAACTCCTTCATGGGTGTTACTCTAACCGTGTAGGGCCCACCTTGATATATTTTATGTATATTGACACCGACAATATATTTTTCCATCATATTTTAGGATGTGATTTCAAATCATAAGAACTCAATAATCTCAGGTGGGTCATACCAATCAAAACAATGATGAATGACTATTAAAAACCTTTTGAAGGCCACAAAAGTTTTGGATCAATTTGATCTTTGTAGTTTACCTTCATCTAGATCTTCTTTACATTATGATCAATAAGTTAGATTGCAAATAAACATTACTAAAACCTTACGATGGGCTCTTTATAAATTTTAATGGTGAGGTACTATATTTTCATTCTTTCCAGTTGTGTGGCCCACTTAAGATTTAAATCTGCACAATTTTTTATACCCGGCCCAAAAATGGGTTGGAGAAACATAGGGGCGACAAGGATGTACAACACATCATCAAAATCTCACTTTTGTTATCTAACTTTTCAAATTTTTTTTCAAAATAAAAAATCTAGTTTGTTGTTTTAAAATATATATTTTTTTACAATTTGTCAATTTTTTCACAATTTTGTTTAATTTCTTAAATTTTCTTTTTCAAAATATCATTTTTTTAATCTCACTTTTGTTATATAACTTCTCAATTTTTCTTGTCAAAATGCAAAATCTAGTTTTCTTTATATATATATATATATATATATATATATATATATGTTTTTCAATTTGTCAAAAATTTTCACAATTTTGTTTAATTTTTAAAATATCATTTTTTTATCGAAATCTCACTTTGTTATCTAACTTTCCAATTTTTCTTGTCGAAATACAAAATCTAGTTTTCTTTTTTTAAAAATGTATATTTTTTTTACAATTTGTCAATTTTTTCACAATTTTGTTTAATTTTTTAAATTTTCTTTTTCAAAATATCATTTTTTTAATCTCACTTTTGTTATATAATTTGTCAATTTTTCTTGTCAAAATACAAATCTAGTCTTCTTTTTTTGAAAATATATTTTTTAACAATTTGTTAATTTTTTCACAATTTTGTTTAATTTTTTAAATTTTCTTGTTCAAAATATCATTTTTTTATCGAAATCTTTTTTTTTTTCAAAATTATCAATAGTTTTTTTTTCATAAATTTAATTTTTTCTTAAACATTGTTAATTAATTTTCTAAGCTTCTTAACTAAATTTTTTTTTTTAATTCATAAATTTTTTAAGGAGCATTGATAGAGATGGTCCTTGGCAGTCTTTATTGGAGATGGTCTGTGACGGTCTTTAAAAGAGACGGTCTTTGACAGTCTCAGCTTTGACAGGGATATAAGACGGTTGAGGACCGTCTCTAATAGAGACGGTCTGTGACCGTCTTTAATAGAGACGGTCTGTGACGGTCTCTAATAGAGACGGTCTGTGACCGTCTCTAATAGAGACGGTCTGTGACAGTCTCTAATAGAGACGATCTTTGACAAAGTTATAAGACGGCTAAGGACCGTCTCTAATAGAGACGGTCGTTAACCGTCTCACAGTTCAAGTAAAAGACAGCCAATGACCGTCTTTAATGCAGACGGCCAATGACCGTCTCTAATAACCGCATATAAGACGGTCTTCGACCGTCTTAAATGTTTTGTGGACGTTTAATGTTTTAAGACAGTATTAGGGACGGTCAATAGCCGTCTAAAATTTTAGAGACGGTTTATGACCGTCTCTAAACCGTCTTTAAACCAAAGAATTTTAGAGACGGTCCAGAACCGTCTCAAAATCCGTCCTTTTTGTTCATTTTTCACGTAGTGTCATCCACATGAGCTTCAAAAAGGACCCTGCGACCATGAAATCTCCCATGAGACAGATCCGCTAGTAGGGCCCTTTTAAGGGGAGCCTGGGGATTAAGATCCCACTTCGTCCTTATCTCACAATCGATACTTGCACTTGTGTTGGTACCTCTCGGTCTCCTTACACGAGTGGGGTGACTAGGCCCGACTTAATCCACTGGAGGCCTTTTCTTCCCCATGATAGAGAGGATGGTGGAAATCGAGAAAATGGCCGTCACAAGCTCGAATAGAGCCATTAGAGTGGAATGATATGTGGGAATGGGATGAGTTGTTGGACTCGGAGGTATATGAGACACAAATGAGAGATTTGTGCACTCAAATTGAAGGAAAAGAGAGAGATAGGAGAGGGTTTTGATGAGAAATGGTGGAGGGATTTGTGTATTGAAGGAAAATGAGGAAATGGGTGGATTGAGGAGAGATTTGAGAGGGGAACAAGAGTTTTTGAAGAAAAGGGAGAGCTTGGAGGGGTATGTTATGAAGAGGGGGAGTATTAGGGGAGGTTAAAATCGACCCAACATACATCAGTGGGCCATACAACCCCCTAGAAGAGTCGGCCCGAATCGGCCTGCGGAACCGGCGAGGCCTCGCGGAACCGGCGAGACCCTCGCCGACCTCTGGACAAACCGGCGATGGCTCGCCGGTGGGGCGAGGTCCTCCTACCCCTTGCACCCTAAAAATATGTGGGTCCCATCCTGTGTCCCCTGGAAGTGTCCCCTTTGGCCCCTGACTCCCTCTTGAGTCGTTTTAGGTCATTTCGAGTACTTTCTGATGTACATTCGCATTTATCAATTGTTGAAGGCTGGGATGGGGTAAATCGTGGTCTAAACCCATCGATTGACGGTATAGGGGTGATACGGATCGTCTCAAGCGATCACGGATGTGTACAGACCCGATCTCAGTGATCATTTTTGGTAATTTTCGCCAATTGGCAAAAATGGGAAAACTAAGCTTGTCTTTACATTTTTCTCGCACCCACCTAGGTCTAAATGCATCAGCGCACATCATGTGAAGTTTAACCCAGGTCCATTTTAATCCAAATCATGCTCTGATACTAACTTTTAACGCCCTAAAAATCGGGGGTCGAGTAGAAACCTAACTCCCAAGCTCCAACACATCACTTATGCAACATATTTAATGATGGTTGTATGTTGTTTGTATTAGTGCATAAAATATGAATGAGATTAAGCCAAAATAGCAAAACATAATTAAGGGACAATTGTAGTACACAAGCGGAAGACTGAAATGAATATGTATAACTTTATAAACCAGTATAGGTCCCCAAAGTATGTATGCGTTGCCAGGTCAATAATTACAAGTACTATTTCAAAATACAATTTCTAAAAAAAATGTGATAGTCCACAAGTATGACCCTGAAGCCCCGTCGATCAGAGCGGTCTATATAAACCCGCCTGAATACTGCATATATGAGAAAGCATCCTCATCGTCTGCGAAGTCCGTCTCTGCCTCATCAGTCGGGTCTCCATCTGCAACTAAGACAGAGTCTGGTTGGTGTTTAAAACACCGTCCCGTAACGTGGGAGTGAGTGATCAACTCAGTGGAACAATAAAGCAAAGGTTAACATGTTCTCAATTCAGTCAAGCAGTAATGATAAAATAATACAATCAAACATCCCTAAGTACTCTGATTAATGCAAGAATGGTATGTATAAATGATGCATGCCCTCGCCTGCACTCCCTCTGCAATCTTCATCTAACGGTCGCGCATGTCAGTCACTTCCTCGTGCTCTCTACTCAACGCCAAATGGCACATGCAGTGCGGTGCATGAGCGTGATTACCAAGTTCTTATTAGTCCTTTTCATACAGCAGGATTGAGAAGCTAAGGTACCTCCCTTATATCAATTCTCAAATGATGATCCATTCTAGGGTCGTCAGTCCTAGTAAATCTCATATGATGTTATGGTTCTAGGTCGCTACAAAGGGCTCGTCACCTTATCAGTGTAGGCCTAGTTTGTACTCTTGTTGCTACGAAAAGGATCGTCGCCTCTACGCAGTCTTAGAGTACGCTCGAAGTCACTACAAAGGGCTCGTCACCTTATCAGTGTAGGCCGACAGCTCGAATACAGTGTCTCATACCACCGTATTCGGCTCACAAGGCTGTGTTGCTCACTGGACACTACGGGGAGGCTCGTCACCCCAGCGTAGGCCGACAGCTCGACCACGGTGTCCCATACCACCATGCCCAGCTCATGAGTCTTAATGGATCGAGGTACCAAGGTTAAAGGGGTTTTCACTGGTGAGTTTGGTACCTTAGATTCAAATAGTAGCATCCATACATGGTGAATATATATCGGGTCAATCGGGTTACTTGACAAGCTCGATCGGTACGAGCGCACATCAAATTGATCGACATGAAGTGCACGAGCACTCCCTATGGCCTAACCACTGTTGACAACTGAAGTACGGCTCGGACTCATCGAACACGTCGTGTGGGGCGAAAACAACCTCAGCCACCAAATCAAGGCCTGTTACTGATTGCCTGGACTATATCGTAGTCCCAAACATATCCAATTCTAACAAGTATTCGTATGAAATAGTCAAACCAATAATAAACACATAATTCCAATCCTACAACCATTTGAGCATGTTATGAAGTACAACATACACAGGAATTCACACATGCGCATTTCATAAGGAAAGCAGACAATATAGTATAAGTTACATGGAGGAAATCATACACATAGTCAAGGTAGTTGAGAATCTTATCTCAAGACTCATATGAAGTACCTGATGCCAAGTACTTGCTCATTCAGACATTTTTACGAACACTTAGACTACACCCTTTTTTTTTAACATACACAACGTATGTTGGCCATAACATATACTGGGGCAAATCCTTTCGCTAAGGAGTTGTTACACCTACAACTAGTATAAACATACGACAATTAATCATGGCAAACACACTTTCAAATTCCATATATATACGAACCTTGCTACAAATACATGGAATACACTAAACTCAATATAGTTCATATTAACTGAAACGCGAAACAAACATCGCATTTGGCATGTGAAATAGCACCCATATCAGCAATAAACCATTAATCGATATTGAAAGCCTTGAAAACCATAACCAATACGTTAATGTTTATAGTCTGCACCTTTCGCCAGTAAATGCGTATCGAACTCAGTTTGTATACTGAGTATGTGTCTACGATACCATAACAACCTATATCAGGGAATAGGTTAACTATTTCATATATTACAATAGTTGAAAATCCTAAAATAGGTTAGGGTTAGGATTCCTTACCTAAGTACGGGATCAGAATTGCCCGTATAGCGATACAAGGATGGTGATTAAGCACGTGGAGCGTCAAGGAAAGACCCCGACAACTAACTCCCACTCTCACTCTCACTTTCTCTCTATTCCCTTCTCTTTTCTCTCCTCTCTCCCCTAGGGTTTCTCAAATTCGTATAAGGTGAGAAAGAGAGGGTTTAAGGTCCTTATATAGGCCCAAGACTGATGGAAATGGCCTCGGGGCCAAGGAATACTTAGGTTATATCCAAAGGGCGTCTGTTTCAGCCCATCGGAGCACTTTTGGTGGCCCCTTTTTCACGTGCGATCGGACTTAAGCTCCCCGACCATGGATCTAGGTCAGGCTGAGTTTTCGCTCCAATCGGGTTTACAGATCGACTGTGGCGGACCAGTTTCAGTTCAACGGTCATGAGCACTCGATCAGGGCCACAAGTGCATTACCATGTATGAGACATTTCCCCTGATCCGAGGGTGTATTTGGGTCAGATTCTGACGGTCTGAATCCTTATATTTGGCCCGCCAGCGACACGACTCAGATTACTTAAATTCGAATTTTATTTTTAAAGATATCCACGTTTCTCACACACTTTGCTCCTGGCTCAAGTTATGCATTTCTAGACACAATTAAGACTTAATTTCTGAGGGGGTTGTCAAGTCCAGTAATGCGGTCATAACTGTATAGTTTTGCGGTTATCGGACTTTTGACATGCGGTCCAGGTCCGATACGGAGTTTCAGTGTGCCCTCGAGAGCAACAGGGTTTAGGGATGGATTCTAGATTTCAGGGTAATGTAGCGTCAATAATACTACACGGTTTGGGTCTTGCAAATTATATTTAAAGTGATTAGTGCTAATTTCATAAGTACTCTAGTTCAGCACTTGCTAATATTAACCTAATTTCTAAAGGTTTTGGTCCTGGGTGATTTCTGCCTGAGGTGGTACTCGGGTCCTTGTACGGATTTTTCCGAGATGTTACAGTCAGATTGTTCTTAAAGCCTTCCGATCCAGTAAAAATCATTTATCATCTGTCATCTTTTTTGGTTTCTTCTCTTTTCCTCATAGAGGAATATAGAGGTCCTTCTGATACAGATAATCCTTCATCTGCATCTTCTAGAAGACAAAGTTTGAATCATCAAACTTCTCAATTCTAGTCTTCCATTCTTCCATCCTTCCATCATCACTCATAATAGAACTAAACCAATAGCTCTGATACCAGTTGTTACGCAGCACGCTAATAACGCAGTGAACCAAGATTCAATCTCTGGTCTCACCCACAAACGATAAACAAAAAGAAATATAGACTAGAAAAAGAATCAAAGCATTCCAAACAAACCACAAGACAAAATATATGTGGAAAAATCCCAACAAGGGTAAAAAATCGTGGATGCAAACCTCCACTATTAGGAAAAATGAAGATTACAAGGCAATATACTAACCACTCCCTTGGAAGTACAGAGAAAACCATTTGCCCATACTTTAAAAATATTTTTCATACCCTAGAAAAGCCCTAGGGACACCTATTTATAGTTTAGGCAACTTCCCTTTTGCACCTCTGTGAAAACCGACTCAAAAATCTGCAGTCCGCATCAAATTCGAAAACGAATCTGTGTAACCTCGACTGGTCGAGTGGACCCTCGACCGGTCGAGCATGGGCTACGACCACTCGAGCACCTCGGAACCCAAAAACTAATGCTCACTGGACTTTGAGTCGAGTTAGTCCTCAACTAGTCGAGTGGGCCACTCGACTAGTCGAGCAAGGCACTCGACTAGCCGAGCGACCCCCAGATGTGGCTCCACATCTCAACAAACAGATGGTGGGCGTGGATAAGTCATATACATCACAGTGGGCCCCACATGAAATTCACACCCCTCTTCCATTTTAGCTTTCAAAAATTAATTGAGAAAACAAACAGTTTCTAAGCAAAAGTACATTGTCATCTAATCGATATACAAATTCCTATTTCCATTCCATCTCCTTCCCTCTTCCCTTTCTGCTCACTGGTAAGAAAACGCACATTGTCATCTAATCCATATAGAGATGCAGTGTCTCGGCCATGGAATCAATGCTTGTGGCTAACTCTTACAGCTAGTGGTTTTTTTTTTTTTAATAGTGAAAAGGTCCTACATACCTGGACTTTGGTGCATTTCAAATGGTTGATATGAATCATTGCTTTTTATTTTTGAACTGAACCATCTGGATCGAGTCTTGTAGACCCGCTTCACACCAATAACATCTTTATCCTTTGGACTTTCGACTAACATCTCCTACCTGCAAGGACCCAACATCATTTCACTTCCAGTTATCTTGGGAGAAAGCTAACAATAAAACACAACAATGTTTCCACATATATATAAACGCGGTCCGTGGGAGTTTTGCTCTCATTGACGTCCCAAGCTCCTCTAAAAGAAGTGGTAGAATGAGTGAAAGATACCTAGTTTCAACACTTGAGGTCTTGGTATCGATCCTAGTTGGGGTGGCTAACAGTGAAGTGTCAACTGTCAGCTGGGTGTACTAACAAGCTAACCAAAAAAAAAAAAAAAAGCTCCTCTAAAAGAGGGCTGTGTCAGGTTGGCAACCGGTGTTAAACTTGGGCCCCATCTTCTTCGTCTTCTTCTTTTTTTTTTTTTTTTGGAAATTAAGCGAGCTTTATTTCAAAGAGAAGGAAAACTAACAAGGCTAACAAAAAAAAAAAGTAAGAGGGGTAAAAAGCATCCCCTTACAAGAAAGAAACACGCCCATAGCCCAGGCCAAGCAGCTGCAGGAAGCGCCTAGGCACTAATAATCACGGAAGGATGGCTGACTGCAAAAGAAGATTGAAAGAACTTGGCACAATGTTATTAACAACTCCTGAAATTTGAATCTCCATGGTCATACATGGAGATGATTCTTTGAGAGTAACATGGTGCGAAAAGAAGACTTGACATAATACCTTAGCAGACTCCCAAATTAATGAAGATGAGTTTATGGCGAATGGTGTTAAGTTCTGTATTTGCGTCCAATCCATATATGAAAAATTAGCCAAAAAAAAAACACGGTCTACCTGTTTCCTGTTCAATCAAGTGGCTTTGCAGTCTCCTACCACACTTTCTCCTAAATCTTGAAAATCTAACATTTTAATCATTGGTGGTTTAACTAAGGATATGGTACTTGATAGAGTGGATAACCAACCAATTAGTTAGGATAATTAAGGGTTAGATGGTGATTATTATAATCCATTATGTATGTGTGTGTTTTGGCAGGGATTTGAAGAAATCAACCTGCCAACAGCCCAAACAGAAGATTTGATCATGGGTCACACCTCAAGCCAGCAGAATGCCGGAACATGATTCGTGCAGCTAACCCCAATTAGTTAGCATAAAGATGGCGATGACCGCGATGCACTGTGTGTGTTTTTGATAGTGCTTCCTAGAAACCACGTTGCCTACAGCTCGGACAGAAGATTCAATCATGGGTCACCCATCATGAAACCCCTGCCGAAATCAGCTCGAGGAATCAAGCTTGATACATTTCCTTGATCCTGTATACATCTAAATCTATCTCATTGCCAAAGCTAATATTTCATGTAAACCTAACATCATATATATGAATATACAAAAGTTTGGTAGCACCTTAATTATTTTTCTGATTCTCAAGTGTAAAGTCTCACATACATGCAAGCATCTTTACAAAGCTTCTCCTCTCACAAATCAAGCTGATCAGCAGGGCTTTCATGGCGCTGAGCGGAGCTTCCACTCATGAATGGTCGGATTTCCCTGGGTCTCTGAACAAGTTCACAGCTGGAGCATGCCCAACGAACAACGAGACGTGGCCCATGAGCTTATCCTTCCTGGAGAAGGTGGTCCCGCACGTGCACTGCCACTTGAGATCCCCACAGTGCTTTTCATGTGTTCGGAGGTCAGATAGTAGGGAGAACTGCTTCTGGTTGCATCGGTTGCAAACATACATCTTCGGACAATGGCTCCGCTTGTAGTGATTCTTAACACATATTATCGATTTCAATGGTTGGAACTTGTTGTGTTTCTTGTTCCATCTGCACCCTTCTTGGGGACATGAATATTTTCTAGAGGAGCTGATTAAGGAGTTGTGGGCATGGCCCGCTTTCATGGGGTTACTCAGAGCTGCATTAGACTTGTACTGATCCCCGTGTGCTCTCATGTGCATTCTTAGATTCGCATCCCGCTTGAATCCTTTCCCACAAACTTGGCAATAGTGGGTGTATTTGGCAAGTAGTTCAGCAGCATCCAATTCCACAACGTCAGTCATCATCAATGGAAAATCAGGTAATCCATCCATCTTTTCAATCTCATGATTGAATTCCGTTTCGTTGTCTTTGCTACTATTGTGATTATGATCATTGTCTTCGTTGTATCTCTCAAAGAAACCTCTACCACCATCATCTCCATGGATCTCATGGCCCATCACGTTGTTTGGTTGAGATGGAACATCGTTGGTGTGATGATGTTGGTTCAATTCATCCCTACCATTCTGGACAACGCCACCGAGGGCCATCTTCTGGCAAGTGTACATCATGGATGATGCGGTGACGATGATCTCTTGAATGAGGCTGCCCATCCCTGTGAAAGCTATGGCTGTAGAATCTTGTGGACCATGATCGGGAATGACGACGATGTCTATGAGAGACTGAACCTGCTGCACCTTATCTTTGAGAATCGACAGATTGTAGAGAAGAGCATTTGAATGGGCCACACTCGTTCCTGATACCGCCCCGGTGTCAGCGGAAGAGGACACCACGCTCTCCATCACCCCAGCATACATTTGGTAGCCTTGTGACCTCTGTTGGAAGCATGAAGTGGGCCCTGAAATCATTCTGCCCACACCTTCTTTCAACTAGCCTTCTTCCTTCTACATTTGGTTTCGATTTGGAGTTACACCGCAAACCTGGTTCATTTATCTGGTGTGGTTTTGAAAGGGAAGAAGTTGACCGTAATCCTCTACAACACCTGCTGTACCGCAGTGGCATATACAACCCAAGCTCTGAGGGGCCATCGTGCGCTTGTGAAAAATCTACTCCGTCCATAATGTGTGTAACTTGATTTTAGAATCTAGGGAGAAAAGAAAATCCGATCCAAAGATATGTGGGCCACATCACAGGGAAAGATGAAAAGGGGTTGCCAATTATAGGCTTGTATCGGCCATATTTTGGTGTTTATATTCCATCCAACCCATTCATCAGGTGAATCTCTATAGGATGAATGTAAAATCTAAGAATCAACCATATCCAAAATTCACTGGAACCACATCACTTGATCTTTTTGTTATTAAACTTGATTTTACATCTTTTTTTCCTTAGTGTTGTCACGTAAGGTTTTTTTTTCTAGTTGAGTTTCAGGATGTACGTTTTACGTTAGAAGGATCACCTTATGGGTGGAGTGGATGTTATACATACAACAAGGTGGGCCCCACATATCTCAGACGTTTTCCCCGCTGGGTAGAACTGGTGCTGTAGGGGATTCCGTTCCGGAAGATAACAACGATGGAGTCAACTTGGAAGGTCCATGCATCCCCATATGAAGCCTCACTCGAATATCTCCGAGTCCATATAGGACTAAAAGAGAAAGACTTTAATACTCTGGCACATTGTTATAGTTCGTACGCATGCACTTCATCAGTGTAGAAGCAACATCCATAACCACTAAATTAATCCGTCCAAATATTGGGCCCCACTACTTTTGTGTCAGAAACATAAAAATGACAGACTAAATGTTGAGTTATCTTGCCGATTGCTAGGCATTGAATGGACGGTTTAAACTAAAGATGATCAAAAGCCATTCAGCAATAAAATATCCCTTAATCAGATGTTTGGGATCTTTCAATCAATCTGATTTCGGGTTTGGAATCCAAGTGGACCTGTAATTTGTCTGCCTTATCGAGCAAATATTATGCCACGTGTGCAGTTTGTGAGTGCATAGGTATCAGCATCGCCCTGTAACGGAGTATTAAATAATTACCAAATAGTTACCCGTATAAAATTAGAGTGAGACCATGGTGGTGATAGTTCTCACCATTTTAAAGTTATGGTGTACTATCCACGTCACACGTGGCATGCATGTCTACCAATCTCGCCGGTCCGAATTTGTTAACTCTGCAGTGGATGAAGCATGGGCCCACCCGAACCGAAACTGTCAGATCCAATAGCTGGAAAGCCGCCACTTGACGGCACTGTAATATGAAAATCGGAAGCGGATGGGCTGGTGTGGGTACGTGTCATGCGAAGACGTCGAGCTCCGAGTTGTACGAAGAGATCACAGTTACGTGGCCCCAAATTGATGTATTTATTATATCCACACCGTTCATCTATTTGTATAGATAATTTTAGGGTTTGATATAAAAAATTGATTACATCCAAAGCTTAAGTGGACCACACAAATAGTAGTGGGGACAATGACTGTCACTGTTGAAACTTTCGTAGGGCCACCATAGATTTTATTTTCCATCCAATGTGTTCATGAGGTCACGTGTACTTAGATGAAGAGGAAAAACAAATATCATATCGATCCAGAACTTCCGTGACCTCAAAAGAGTTTCAACGGTAGACGTTCAATCCCCCACTGCTTTTGAAGTGTGGTCCACTTGATATTTGGATCTGTCTTATTTTTCTGTTCAGGCCTTAAGACGAGCTCGCCACATGAAAAGACGGTTGAGATATAAAACATACCTCATGATGGGACCCACAGAGGTGACGTCAAAACACCAGCCATATCACTGGTGTGCAGTACACCCGCCAATCCGCTAGCATTAAAATCGAAAACGGATTGGCTACCCCCCTGCCACCAGCTCCGTGGCGGGTGGTCGGTGCTCTGTGGGCCCCACCATGATGTATGTGTTTCATTCATTCCGTTCATTCATTTTTACAAATCATTTCATGGCTTGATGCCAAAAATGAGATGGATATAAATCTCAGGTGGACCACACCACAAGAAAACAATAGTGATTAGATATCCATCATTAAAATCCTCCTTAGGCCCACTATACTGTTTATTTGACATCCAATCTGTTGATTAGGTCATACAGGCCCAGATGAAGAGAAAAAGCAAATCTGATTGGATATCCATCATTAAAATCCTCCTTAGGCCCACTATACTGTTTATTTGACATCCAAACTGTTGATTAGGTCATACAGGCCCAGATGAAGAGAAAAAGCAAAGATCAGATTGATCCAAAACTTTTATGGCCCCTGAAATGTTTTTAGTGGTCAACCATCATTCAACACTGTTCCTGTAATGTTGTCCACTTGAGATTTGAATATATGTCATTTTTGAACTCATATTGTAAAATGATCTGTAAAAATAGATGGACAGCATAGATGAAACACATACATCATGGTGGGGCCCACATAAAACCAACCACCAACCATTGGCTAGTGTCAAGGGGAGTAGCCAATCCGTTTCCATTAAAATCACCATAAAAATAGACGCGATTGCGTCCTTGCATCCTACCCCGCCTGGATAGTAATCCATCCGGGTAGGGATCTCTAGGGCCTACCATGATCCATGATGTAAGTATTTTATCCGCGCCATTCATAGCTTTTCTCAGATCATTGTAAGGTATGATCCTAAAATTGAGGCAGGTAAATAGCTCCAGTGGACCACACCAAAGGAAACTATAGTGATAATGAAATCCACCACTGAAACCTTTTGAAGGGCCACCTCTATGTTTTTTTTACCATCCAACCTATTCACAAGGTCATGTAGACTTCACTGGACCAAAATTGTCATTTAGGAACGGTTTAAAACCATTCCTAAATGCTTCAGGAACAGTTTCAAACCACTCGTAAATGAGGCGTCATAGAAAAATAGGAACAGTTCAGAACCGTTTTGGGTGCCATTTCAATTTTTAGAAATGGAATTTTAGGAACGGTTTTAAACCGTTGCCAATGGTCACATTTCAGGCACAATTTTAAAATGCCTATTAATGTTGCCAACGGTCAGATTTTAGGATGAAATTTTAAGAACAATTTTAAAGCCCTTTGTTCATTGTATGAGCGAGAGAGTGGGGCATGTAATCTACTTGTATTATATACTAGATAATTACACAAATAAAAGAAAAGGACGATAAAATGATTCACACACAATAATCTTTTCCTTCTTTTCTAGTACACATTTCAATTTCAATTCCAATTTCCAATTTCAATTCAACATTTCATTTCCAAGCTTCTATAATTCAATGATTACTTGCTCTGATCACTGTCTTCAGATATGACATCCGCTGCAAACTAACAATGCTGAAAATGGTTACCCCCCTATTGTTTTACTAACCTTGCCTGCCTTTTCTAGTCTGGCCTGCCTTCTTGCAGCTGTTGTCCCATAGATGGGCTTCATATCTACCAGTCCACCTATGCCTGATATAAATAAAACCAAATAGCCTTATTATAAGCAAAATAGAAAGCAATGAAAATAAAATAGAAATGGGAGCAACCCACAGGAAAATAAAATGTATCATTGGAAGCATCACACATAAAAGAACAAGACACCCAAGAGAAAAATATCAACAACAAGAACAACATTAAAAAGAAGGGAAAAAAACTAGAGAGAAATAAACCCATAAGCACCCCACATGAATTTAAGGGGGAACAACAAAAGTAAAAACAAGAACAAAAACAAAACAGCGTGAAAGAAGGAACCCAATTCCATTTTTTTTAAGGTAAAAAATAAATAAATAAAAGAAGGAAAGCAAGTGACTAAAAGCCCCAAAAAATAGTTACAATGACAAACCACCATATATGTACTAAAATAACCAAAAACAAAAATGATAAACAAGAGGAGAGAAAGAGGGCTCCTACTAACCTTGTAACACCTCTATACTGTGATGTTCTCTGCCCAAATGTAACATTCCATCTTCTCAGTAGCATGAGGGTGTGATGTCTCAAGCAACAAGGCAATTATCATTGGTTCAGCTTCTGTCTGATGGTTGGAGATCAACACAACATTATAACCCTATGAATCAAAGTGCAGAAGTATTGATCAAATCTGTTAGAGACGAGGAAAAAAATATATATTTGGTGGAAAAACTGAAATATATTTGTACTTCATTTCAATTGAGAATCTAAACGTATGTTATATAAGAAATAGCAAAGGGTTTTCTTTATCTCCAAAATTGTAACGCCCTGAAATTCGAGGGTCAAGCATAACTCAACTCCCGAGTTCCAAAACATCACTTATGCAACATATTTAATGATGGATGTATGTTGACTATATTAGTGTATAAAACATGGAATAGATTAAGCCAAAACACAGATATGATTCAGGGATAAGTGAATAAAGCAAGTGGAAGACTTATAGAAAAGTATGTGTACAAGTGTAAATCCTTGAAATACATATACAAGCTAGATCGTATGAAAGTGTTATTTAACAAAATTATAAGTATCAAGTTACATCATTTAAATTCTCAAAAATAATCCCAGAGATCCCGCGCATCAGACCGAGGCTCGCTAGAACCCGTCTGAAAACTGCATATAGGAGAAGGCAGCCTCATCATCATCCAGCTCCTGCTCTGCCTCAGAAGTCGCATCCACATCTGTAACATCAGAACCTAAGACAGAGTCTGGTGGGTGTTTAACACCGCCCCAGAAACGTGGGAGTGAGTGATCAACTCAGTGGAACAATAAGGCACTGGTTAACATGTTATCAGTTCAATCAAACAGTAATGATAAAGCAGGACAATTAAATAAATTCTAAGTACTCTTGTTAATGCAAGGATGTATGCAATATGATGCGTGCTCTCATGCGTACACCCTCAGCGTCTTCATCTTACGTTACGCATGACATCGCCTCAAAGTGCGCCACATCTACAAAGCACATGCAAATGCGGTGCATGGATATGATTACCAAATTGTTATTAGTCCATTTCACACAGCCGGATTGGGAAGCTAAGATACCTTCCTCATGTCACCATCCAAACAGTGATCCATTCTAGGGTCATCAATCCTAGTCATCTCATACGATCATATGTTTGAGGTCGTAGCAAATGGCTCGTTACCAATCAATGCATGCCTTTCATGCCTTTACTACCACAATTCGGCTCGTCACCTCCTTGCGGTATCCAGGTATGCTTGAGGTCATTACAAAGGGCTCGTCACTAATCAATGTAGGCCGACAGCACGAATATAGTGTCCCATACCACCATAATCGGCTCACGAGTTTGATTGCTCACTGGTCACTACGGGGAGGCTTGTCACCCCAGCGTAGGCCGACAGCTCGACCACGGTGTCCCATACCACCATGTCCGGCTCATGAGTCTTAGCGGATCAAGTACCATAGTTAATAGGATTCCACTGGTAAGTTCGGTACCTTAGATTCAAACAGTAGCGTCCATACATGGTGAACATACATCGGATAATCGGGTTACTTGACGAACTCGACTAGCATGAGCGCATGTTAAATTGAACGACATAGAGTGCGCAAACACTCCGCGTGGCCAAACCACTGCCGACAACTCTAATATGGCTCGGGTTCGTCTAATACGTCCTACGTGGCGAAAGCAATCTCAGCCACGAACATAGGGTCAATTACCGATTTCCTGGATTAGTGCATAGTCCCACACACCTTACACTACAACAGATATTAATATGGAATGTAAAACAGTAATGGAACAACAACTTAAATCATGGTACATAAGCACTTGAGGAATATCAACTTAACATAAATGTAAGGATAGGAGATGCTTGAATTTAAATAACTTGGAATGTAACTTGCATAAAGGAAATCATGCATATCAATAGGAGTGCTGAGAATCACTTCTCAACGCCCGCAATTAGTGTAATAAATTACACTTTAGATCATTCATGCATTTCTACAAACACTTAGCATACATGGAACAACATACATGATGTATGTTGAAATACATGCATTTAGACAATTCCTTTTACCAAGGAGTTATCATACATGCATCTAGCATACATACATGACAAATAATCATGGCAAACATAAGTGCATATTTTATACGTATACAGTACTTTATACATACACATAGAGTACACAAATCTCAATATAACACATGCATGACAGGAAAGCAACGTGAACACAACATTTGGCATGTGAAATCTCATCCATAACAAGAATAAATCATTAACTGGGATTGAAAGCCTTGAAAACCATAACCTATACACTTAAAGTCCGCACCTTAAGCAAAGAAAGAAACACCGAACTGATTTAGACGAGTTGTCTTCGTCAACGGCGATAGAATACCCTAAAACAAGGATAGAAATGAGATACAACAACACCAAGACTAATCTAAGCTCTAACACAGGTTAGGGTTAGATTAACTTACCCCAAAATGAACTCAGAATCGTCAGAAGAACGATTCAAAGTGAAGGTTCAAAGATGAAGAAGAACAAGGAAGAATTCAAGATGATTCACCAACTTATCTCTCTCACTTTCTCTCTCTTTTCCACTCTCTTTCCAAGCTAGGGTTAGAGAAAATTCGTATGGAAAAGAGAGCTAGGGTTTAAGGACTATAAATAGGCCTCAGAATGATGGAAATAACCCTAGGGACAAGGTATACTTAGGTTATAACCAAAGCATGCCTTTCTCGATCCAACGAAGCACTTCTGGTGGGCCTATAACCACGAAAGGTCGGACGGACTTAAGCTCCTTGACCATGGATCTAGGTCAGGCTGAGTTTTCGTACCGACCAGCTCTTCAGATTAGCCGTGGCGGACCACACTCAATTCAACGGTCACGGAATCTCGATCAGGTCCACAAGCACTAGGACATCCTGGGCCAACTATCCTGATCAGAGGGTGAAATTAGGTCAGAATCCAATGGTCAGATAGCTTAAAATCATCGCGCAAGCGACACGACTCAGATTTCATAAAAACTTATTAAATTCCAACCGTTCTCACACTCTTCACTCCGAACTCAATCAAATCGACCCAGAGCATCAGATGGACTTGATTTTCGAGGTGATGGTCAAGTCCAACTCGGTGACCGCAACAGCCTAAGATCATCGCTATCGGACTTTCGACGCGCGGTCCATGTTCGATCCAGATCTTCTAAAAATTTCCCAGAACAACTGGATTTAGCGATGGATCTCAAATTTTAGAGTAACGTAGCGCTAACTAATCTACAAGTTTTGAGCCATGTAGATACAATTTAAAGTGATTGATGCGAATTTCACAAGTAATCAAGTATAGCGCTAATTACCCCAAAAACAACTACTTAAGGAAAGATTAGCACAAAAATTTCAAGGTCGTTACAAAAATATCCAAAACTCCATAGACATTTCAGTGTAGTCTTTCATGAAAATAACAAGGATATTCATAAATGTTGATTCAAAAGAAGAAAAGAAGAAAATGTTTATACAGTTCTTAGAGTTAGTGAGGATGCATGATGTCCTACAAGTTCAAGTTAGTGAGGATAATCTTTCTTCTACATTTTGTTCCATAAATATTCCTTTTGACTCTTGGTCATTCCCACATTTATTGATTAAAGAAACAGAGAATAAAAGTAAACCCCTAAAGTTCCTCTGTTCTCAATTTCTTTCATTGGTCTAGAGTATTCCTGGTTTTACAATGGCAGAAAAGATCTATTTCCTACAAAGGAGAACAAAGTAACCAACCAGTGCAAAATTCTTTAATTCATGTTGAAGAACCATTTAAGAATAGGGATGGATGGCAATTTACACCCCATGATTAAATAACTTACCAGCCAACTCAAAATGGTTGAACAAAACCAAATTCCAAGAAAATGTTCCCTGACAAAAGCATGCTAATGCACATGAGTCACCTTCTTATTCACAATTGCACAAATATTGCCACTTGGTAAGAAAAATCAGACAAAAAAGAAACAAAGATGGCTCTCTCCAGCTCCTTAGTTGTCCAGCAATTCAGCTTCAAAGGAGTTTTCAGAATCCAAAAGCATTACCCTTTTCTTGATCATATTTATCTTTCTTAATAGAACCCTCCCAATGTTTCCATAGACGTATCTACATCGTGATCAAGAGGGAAAAAAATGCTCCTAAGTAATCATATACCACTATCAATGATAGACAAAAAGATAAAACAGTTCAAGTTAGAATGCTAGGACAACAAGGGCTCTGACATGACATGACAAAAGGATAAAATTCAGAATTTCAATCAAACTAGCAGGGCTTTAGCACTAGCACTAGAACATGTAGAGAAGGGCTTTAGCACTGGTTAAAATCCTTAAACCCGATGGTAAAAATCCTTGTGTAGAGAAGGGCTTTAGCACTAGCACTGGTAAAAATCCTTAAACTCGATGGTACCAGAGGATGACTCCAACATCAAGACCGAGTGGATATATGAACGCATGAGGGCCGAATACCAGGAGGCCGCGTCTCCCATTGTGTCGTGGTCAGTTGGAAAGGAGTGTGGCCTTACTCGCCCGAGGGTAGGGGGTAATACTAGGCTGAGTTTGACCAGCTCGTGAATGGGTCCGCTATCGACGTGTCGGATAGGTATTGGCAGACTATTGGCCAGGCGGATAGTGAGGTTTCTTACGCTCACCTGGACTATGCGGCTGGGAGAGCGGCAGTGCCATTTGGAGTGTACTGAACCGATGTCGCTACATGGACATTTATGGTACCCCGATGCGTAGTAACAATATTTTCGGTATCCAATCCAGCCACCCACGATGTGTCTGTGGAGGCTATGGCCCTGATGTCGCTACACTACCAAAAAAAGGAACAAAGGATATAGACCACGTTAGTTTTTTGCTACGGATATAAACTGTAGTTATAGTTACTACGGTTTTAATCCGTAGCTAAAAAGTTGACACACCATTAATAATTAATGGTGTTGTAAGGGGCTCTATGGGGCCTAAAAAAATATATATGTTCTATCTAAGCCGTCCATCTATTTGTAAATATTATTTTAGAGCATGAAATAAAAAATAAGCTAAATCGAAGGCTCAAGTGTACCACATGGTAGGAAACATGGAGATTAAATCACATTTGCTTCCTATGGTGTGGTCCACTTGGACCTTCAATATACCTTAAATTTGGGATTATAAATTAAAATAATTTAATAAAATTAATGGTCGGAATGGATAAACCAAATGCATCATGGTGGGCCCCACGGAGCCCCTATCAGGACCGTCCATGGTCCTTCTAATGAAACGACGCCCAATTTTGGGTGCGCGCTCAAAACAGAGCCGCGCCCAAGACTGCGTTCTCTCTCTCTCTCTCTCTCTCTCTCTCTCTCCGTTCCCTAATCCCTCCCCTCTTTCTCTCTACGTTTCCCAATCCTCTCTCTCCCTCCCGATCTCTGCTCCATCTCTATCATTCTCCTCGCTTTCTCTCCAATGCATCTCTGCCGTCTCTTCTATCTCTCTCCATTGCGGTAGCCGTGAACCTCTCCTACTCGAAGAAAAAGACGCCGTGAAGTTCCTCTCCATAGGTTTGATATCTTCTTCTCTTTTTCTGTCTTTCAGATTTGATACATGCTAACTGTTTGATGAAATGGCCTACTATCTGTTTGTTGAAATGGCTAGATGAAATGGCCTGCTATCTGTTTGATGAAATGGATATACTTCATGCGTGCTATCTGTTTGATGAAATGGCATGCTATCTGGCCTTACTGATTTTTCAGGCTGCTGGGTACCGCTGCTCCATTCCCTGTTTTGGGTTCTTCAGCCTGGCTCAGTTCAGGGACGTCTGTCCATTTCCATTTGGATTTCTCAATTTAAATCATTCTTTCAAAATATCAAAATGTAACATATCATGTGAGATATGGGTCTCTTTTTTTTTCCCTCTCTTTTTGTGGTGGATGGTTCATATTACATTTTCAGGATTGTATGGACAAAGTATCAGATCGATTTTCGTCCTGTTGCCACTGAAAAATGAGTTTATCTCATTTTAGTTAACAGTTAGAGATTTTGATAAGGATAAAAAATAATCTCTAAAACCCATAATTTACATATGATCTCTAGTACATAATTACAGTTAATATCATTTTTTCAATGCAGTCAGACATGGCCTAAGAGTATGTGGACATACATGTAGTATCTTAATCTTCATTTGGTAACCATCAAATCGTATTATGGATTGTTTATTAGAACTATTCTAATATACACATTATTGAGTTAAATTCCAATTGCAATTAGTCCCTCTAATAACAAGCTTGTTTTCTTGGCCGAAAGAAAGAAAGAACAGGGAATGAAAGATTAGTGATGTCCTTTGAACTAAGGATTCTTGATCTTGTTGAGGTTGTTCATGCATTTTCTTCATTGCAAATTCCACCCTGGAACAAGGATGTCTTTATTTTCAGTTGCATCCTACAAATATTTTATTAACCTATCACAGTGGTGGGCAACTTTCTTTAGGTTGATTCCATTGCGATCTTTAGGTTAGATTCTTTTTTATGTTCAAATTAAATTTGATTTCTAGTTGTTGTCTTTATTTTGGTTCAAATTAAATTTGATTTCTAGTCGTTGTCTTTGTTTTGGCTTGATTAGAAATGTGCATATCCTTTGTTATTACCATTTAGGTTTGAGTCTTGTGATGCATGCAAATTCCATCTAACTTACAGATTTCCTTTTAAAATTGTTCTTTTACAGGGAGGACAATGTGGTATTTATGGTGCCAACTATCCTGAATGGATTATTATTATGGAGGTACGGTTATGCTTTTCCATGAACTTGATCATCATTCATGAATATGATAACCTCATGAAGTTTTTAATTTCTGCAAGTTTACTGTTCATGCGCATAGGCAGCCATCTAATACCGCCACATCTGCTAGCATGGCACACAAGTGTGAATTCATCAGTTGGCTCCACTGTGTAGATGCACCAGTCCTAAAATTAGGCTTGCCCACTCATCATATTGCACCAGCCCTAAACTCTTTGTCGCATGCAGAACCAGTGGCAGAGAATTGTCTATCGTTTGTCTGAGTTCGGGTTATCATTCCCTTTGAAATCTTATGCTGGACATGGGCAGCTTGAGGTAGATTCAACAGTGTGATTCTGTCAAGAAGTTGTGGTTGCAAGGTTTGTATCTGAAGCTATTGAAAGGGGTCAGGCAAGGGCTGAAACTGAAGCAGCTGCAGAGGCCGTCATTGATTCCAAGAACCATGAAATTTCATGGCTGCAAGATAAGGTATCGTGCTATGAAGCTGTGAACCATGAGATGTGCTAGAGGAATCAGGAAGTTAAAGGTATGGATTCTCTATTGCCTTTGTTTTCAGTTTCCTTTCAGTCATGCATCATATTGTGTGCATATTGCCCAACACTTCGTTACTTTGTAATGGGTGCCACTGCTAGCTAACTCTCATAATAATAAAAAATCTGCATATTTGTAATTTTATCCACTAGACTATTTGAATTTCCTTTTTTTTTTTTTTAGTTCTCATCAATTTTTTTCTCCAATTTTATCCACTGGACTGTTTGAATTTCCTTTCAGTTCCTCTAAAAAGTAAGCTCTCTCTCTCTCTCTCTCTCTCTCTCTCTCTCTCTCTCTCTCTCTCTCTCTCTCTCTCTCTCTCTCTCTCTCTCAAAATGCATAAAGGTTGGATGAGACATTCCATTAGTTCTGGGCACTTGTGAGAATGTGGACACAATCTGGAGATTCTGGACCCATTTTTTAAAATGTCATATTCATGTGGCTTATATTTCCATTGGGTGTAAGTAACTGGTGTTTTAAAATCTGGACCTGATCTGGACCCATTTTTGTGGGCAGTTTGGTCAAATGGGGTTTTCTGTACAAATGGGGTCCATGGTTCAGCGGTCCAAACTGTTTGTACAATGCACGAGCTGAAATTTGTACAGTGATGGATTTCTGTACAAATGGGGTCCATGGTTCAGCAAATATGTGTTCTAACTTTGTTTTCTCATCAGGTCCACCATAACTCTTTGAGTAACTTCTTTTATAGAAGTAATGATGGTTCATATAGATAATCTCCTAAAGGTTGTCAAGAATCATAGATGGCAAGAGCGAGGTTTTTGCAAATTATTGTGGACCATTTCATTAATGAGCATGTGATTCCAGTGGCTGATTCTTCTGAGGCAGATTATAGTTCCCAAGGAAAGGTATTACTCAACCTTCTACACATTTATAGGCTTCTGAAAGATGTTATTATTTTATTCCACTTTGTTTTCAGGCTGGTTTGAAACATGTTATGAAATTACAGCATGATTCTGGATTTAAAGAAGGCATATAATAAGGAAGGATCATTGTTACCTTACTGAGCTTTTATATAGGAGTAAGTATTCTGAAATGGGGTAGTGCTATTTGTGCAAAAATGCAATTTTACATGCATATATATACAAGAATTTTCTGACCTGTCTATATTTCATGAAGTGACTGAAATTATTTCAAAAATCAAAAGATTTGCTGAATCATTTACAAATCTTTTGTCGAGATATGATTGATACAGAGAATAGTCATGCAATCAAGGCATGCACGGGAGCAAAATCCAAACTTCCCAAATAGTAGGAACCACTTTAGATGAGGTATGGGCGTTAAGCGCCATAGGACAAAATCTCATGTGATTGAGTGGGCACTAGCATCAAAATCATTCCTCATTTTTTGGAGTGCTGGCAGGTGTTGCAAATCTTTTTGTTTTTATACTAGTAAATATGTGGCTTTGGCCTTTTTGTAATACAATCATCAATGTTTTTGAAAAAAAAGGGTATTTAGGGCCATAACAGGAACTAGATCTTTATGCATTAGTCCTTGCACTTGTATCACCTACATGAAATAGTACATACATAATTATGTATCCATTTAGTATGCTTATCTTATATACTAAATAATTAAAAAATAATAGGATAAGTCTAAAACTGTATCCAGCTGTATGCTGTATGTGGTATCCTGTTGATAACGAGTATTTAGTACTTTTGTCCTAAATCCATGGCAAGAAGAACACATTTATGGTTTAGTCCAGACAAGAATCGTCAACAACACCTATTTTACACAGCTGCATCGAACACTTGAGCTCTCCAGAGCCCACCAAGCTGTATATGTAAATCCACTCTCTTATGGTTGAAGGCGTGATTGGAGCTTGGCTGGTGGTTGTGTTAGTAGTTGTATGTAGTTGGTGCTTGGCTGGTGGCTGTGTTTGTAGTTGTATGTAGTTGAAGCAAGGCATGGAACTTTGAACGACTTTTTCAGCCCTCTTGAGAGGCTATGCAAGCTGGCCTTCATAGATGGTAACCCTCTTGAGAGGCTATGCATGCCAATCGTCGATCATACCCAATCATTAAGTGATCAAGTCCGAAATTCACAAATACAAAAAATTGAGCTGAACTATGATGGAACTGTGAAGCATTTTGGACTCAATTTTGGGAGTCTAATCGAAGGAGTTGCCTATTGTAATTGCTATCCCAGGTATGGTTTTTGCTTCTTCTCTTTTCAAAATCATCAAGTCATGTTGATGATATACAAGTTATGTTTCTTGTATGATGATGCCCTCCTTTGTAGCAAATTTTTTTTTTTTTTTGGAATGGTTTTTGCTTCTTCTCTTTTCAAAATCATCAAGTCATGTTGATGATATACAAGTTATGTTTCCTGTATGATGATGTACTCCTTTTATCATCCTTGCTGTTTCTGCCATGTATAATTTTGAAAGAATTGGGTCATTTCTTCTTTTGCAAGTTGCACATTTTCTCTCATTGGTATGAAATTTCATGTAGTTCTCGTTGCACTATATGAGGAGAATGACAAACCTTCCTCTTCAACTGAGTAAGTTCTCCAATACGAATATTGAAATTTCAAGTCTTATAACTGATTATTTATTTTGAACCATGTGTAGCACTGTCATGTATCTGATTATTGTTCAGATATTTTCTCATTTCATGCACCAGATCTAATGATTTTATCCGGTAATCTACATTCTGCATTTCAAACAATAAGAAGTCATTATTCCACGAAGTTATCTTTTGCTCTGAAGATGTCATGGGAAGAATATTTCCTAGTTGGATTTTTTTTTTTTTTTTTGGTAAACATGATAATTGAGGAATGTCTTATTTTCCTATTTCTTTCCACGCTGATGTTTTTTTTTTTAAAGATCTCCAACTCTTCAACAAATGGCATTATCTTACAGAATCAATGTCTCCCTATATGATATTTTTTTGGCAACTAGATGTAGATGCAACTTTTTTAGCATGCTTTCCATGTTTAAAGAGAGAGGCTCATTATGGAGAAGGACGCAGTCATTCAAGAGCATGCATCCCTAGAAAATCAATTGCAGAAGTAGATAACCTTACAAGCAAGGTGCTTAAACTTACAATCTAACCCTTTTTGCTGAACACAAAATGCACAAGTCTTTATTGCCTTTCCTATTGCAGGTTAGTTCCATAAGGAAGGAATATGATCAAGCCCAATTTGAGCTCAATTTGAGTCGTTCAAAGATGAAAGAATATGAATATAATGACTTATTATCCAAGAAAAACATCATTGAGGTATATTGTTGTATTTCTCAGCCTGTAAAGGATCTCATCTTTTTTAAAAAAAAAAAAAATTGAATTTGTTTATGTCTGAAGTTGTTTGTTTACTGTATTCTTCTCTTGCTTAGAATGATAAGTCAAAAATCAAGAAGGTGATTGAAGAGCTTGATGAAAGGAAGAAAGGAAACACTAAAAGTTACTTGGGTTGAAGTGAACAAGTGAGTCAACACTTCTCTGCTTTCATGTTCCAGTTCATATTTTGTTTTCTTTCAGTTGAAAATCAAGAATGCCATTTATGTATTTGCTCAAAATTAATGGAGCAGACCCGGATGTGCGTCGGAGCTATCCGGATGAGCGGGGGTTCCTGGAAGGTGGGAACCGCTATTATAACCATGATGAAGCTGTCCATTTTCTATGCACAGCATTGGAGGGGCCTGGCCATTTGGACAAGCCATGTTTATATATTTACTCAAAATTGATGAAGCAGACCCGGATGTGCGTCGGAGCTATCCGGATGTTGAGCGGGGGTCCCTGGAAGATAGGAACCACTGTTATGACCATGATAAAGCTGTCCATTTCCTATTGACAGCATTGGAAGGGCCTGGCCAATTGGAGTAGGCCGTGTTTATATCTGTATTTGCAGGGACCACACCCTTAACATATAACTTAAACCTATTCTCAAATCCCAAAACTTATAACTACAACATAAACCTATAAACTATAACCTAAACCTATAAACTATAACCTAAACCTATAACCTAAACTCAATTCCCTAAACTTTAACCTACAACCTAACCTAAACTTATTCTTAAATCCCAAAACTTATAACCTAAACCTTAACCTAAACTTATAACCCATAACCTATAACCTAACCTTAACCTAAAACCTAAAACCTAAACCTAAACTTATAACCTAAAACCTAAACCTAAACCTAAACCTAAAACCTAAATGTATTCTCAAATTCCTAAACCTAAACCTACACCTAATCCTAATCTCAACTCCCTAACCTAATCTTAAACCTAAACTTGAAAACCCAAAACCTAAACCCGATTCCGAACCCGAACCCGATTTCCTAAACCTAAACCTTAACCTATTCTCAATTCCTTAAAGCTATAACCTATAACCTATAACCTAAACCTAAACCTTAACCTAAACCTATAACCTAAACCTAAACCTTAACCTAAACCTAAACCTAAAACCTTAACTTAAACCAAAACCTATAAACTAAACCTTAACCCATAACCTATAACCTATAACCTAAACTTATAACCGATCGAGAACCTAACCTAAACCTAAAACCTAAACCTAAACCTATAACCTAAAACCTAAACCTAAACCTAAAACCTAAATGTATTCTAAAATCTCTAAACCTAAATGTACACCTAATCCTAATCTCAACTCCCTAACATAAACCTAAACCTAAACTTGAGAACCCAAACCTAAACCCGATCCCGAACCTGATTTCCTAAACCTAAACCTTAACATATTCTCAATTCCCTAAAGTTATAACCTATAACCTACACCTAAACCTAACCTAAACCTATAACCTTAGCCTAAACCTAAAACTTAAATGTATTCTCAAATCCTTAAACATAAACCTACACCTAATCCTAATCTCAACTCCTTAACCTAAACCTAAACTTGAAAATCCAAACTAAACTCGATCTGAAACCCGAACCCGATTTCCTAAACCTAAACCTTAACCTATTCTCAATTCCCTAAAGCTTTAACCTATAACCTATAACCTATAACCTAAACCTTAACCTAAACCTAAACCTATAACCTTAACCTAAACTAAAACTTATAACCTAAACCTTAACCTATAACCTATAACCTATAACCTAACCTTAACCTAAACCTAAAACTTAAACCTAAACCTATAACCTAAAACCTAAACCTAAACCTAAACCTAAAACCTAAATGTATTCTCAAATCCCTAAACCTAAACATACACCTAATCCTAATCTCAACTCCCTAACATAAACCAAAACCTAAACTTGAAAACCCAAACCTAAACCCGATCCCGAACCCGAACCTGATTTCCTAAACCTAAACCTTAATCTATTCTCAATTCCCTAAAGCTATAACCTATAACCTACACCTAAACCTAACCTAAACCTATAAACTTAACCTAAACCTAAAACCTAAACCTAAACCTAAACCTAAAACCTAAATGTATTCTCAAATCCTTAAACATAAACCTACACCTAATCCTAATCTCAACTCCTTAACCTAAACCTAAACTTGAAAACCCAAACTAAACCCGATCTCAAACTTGAACCCGATTTGCTAAACCTAAACCTTAACCTATTCTCAATTCCCTAAAGCTTTAACCTATAACCTAAACCTAAACCTTAACCTAAACCTAAACCTATAACCTTAACCTAAAATAAAACCTATAACCTAAACCTAAACCTTAACCTATAACCTATAACCTATAACCTAACCTTAACCTAAAACCTAAAACTTAAACTGAAACCTATAACCTAAAACCTAAACCTAAACCTAAAACCTAAATGTATCTCCAAATCCCTAAACCTAAACCTACACCTAATCCTAATCTCAACTCCCTAACCTAAACCTAAACCTAAACTTGAAAACCCAAACCTAAACCCGATCCCGAACCCGAACCTAATTTCCTAAACCTAAACTTTAACCTATTCTCAATTCCCTAAAGCTATAACTTATAACCTACACCTAAACCTAAAACCTAAACCTAAAACCTAAACCTAAACCTAAAACCTAAATGTATTCTCAAATCCTTAAACCTAAACCTACACTTAATCCTAATCTCAACTCCTTAACCTAAACCTAAACTTGGAAACCCAAACTAAACCCGATCTCAAACCCGAACCCAATTTCCTAAACCTAAACCTTAAACTATTCTCAATTCCCTAAAGCTTTAACCTATAACCTATAACCTAAACCTAAACATATAACCTTAACCTAAACTAAAACCTATAACCTAAACCTTAACCTATAACCTAACCTTAACCTAAACATAAAACCTAAACCTAAACTTATAACCTAAAATCTAAACCTAAACCTAAAACCTAAATGTATTCTCAAATTCCTAAACCTACACCTACACTTAATCCTAATCTCAACTCCCTAACCTAAACCTAAACCTAAATTTGAAAACCCAAACCTAAACCCGATCCCGAATCCGAACCTGATTTCCTAAATCTAAACCTTAACATATTCTCAATTCCCTAAAGCTATAACCTATAACCTACACCTAAACCTAACCTAAACCTATAAACTTAACCTAAACCTAAAACCTAAACCTAAACCTAAAACCTAAATGTATTCTCAAATCCTTAAACCTAAACCTACACCTAATCCTAATCTCAACTCCTTAACCTAAACCTAAACTTGAAAACCCAAGCTAAACCCAATCTCAAACCCGAACCCAATTTCCTAAACCTAAACCTTAACCTATTCTCAATTCCCTAAAGCTTTAACTTAAACCTAAACTTATAACCTAAACCTAAACCTTAACCTAAACCAAAACCAAAACCAAAACCTATAACCTAAACCTTAACCTATAACCTATAACCTAACCTTAACCTAAACCTAAAACCTAAACCTAAACCTAAACCTAAAACCTAAAACCTAAACCTAAACCTACACCTAATCCTAATCTCAACTCCCTAACCTAAACCTAAACCTACACCTAATCCTAATCTCAACTCCCTAACCTAAACCTAAACCTAAACTTGAAAACCCAAACCTAAACTCGATCTCAAACCCGAACCCCAACCCGATTTCCTAAACCTAAACCTTAACCTATTCTCAATTCCCTAAAGCTATAACTTATAACCTATAACCTAAACCTAACCTAAACCTATAACCTAAACCTAAACCTAAACCTATAACCTTATCCTAAACCTAGGTTTTGAGTTTAAAAGTCCATCCTAGGTTTGAACACATTACTCATGTTGGATTTTGCCATAGTTTAGAAGAATTGTAGGTACATTTTTTATTTCTCCATATATAAGTGTTTTATATATATATATATATATATATATATATATATATCTTTCTTCCTTTCGAGATGTGTACAAAGGCATGTTTGATTGATTGTGTCTATAAATGTTGTTTTATACAGGCTGACAAACTAAAGAAGTCAATGGAGGATGAAAATGAAGTCCACAAAAGTTACATCTGTAGTTTCAAGGAAAGAAGAAGCTCTATCTTCTACATTTATTGAAATTGACCGTTTGAAGGAAGAAAATTCTGTAAAAATGTGAGCATTATTGAATGCATATAGAGGGTGTTTACTGTGTTGGAGTGTATTTGTTTCTTGTACATGAGGGCACGCCTTAGTTGTAATTCTTATGATAGGTTGAGCAAAGTAAAGTATTGTTTATTTAGAAATGTGAATGTAGGATGCATTGTATGATTTGATTGCTATTTGTAATAAACGCACCTTTTCATTTTTTTCTGATTGCATTTTATATACTATTTATATCAACATTAAGCTTAGATGAGTTATTAATGACAGCAGGTTCTTGCAATGGAAACAGGTTGTATTATGACAATTTTTTAAAAAATAGGTAGAAATATAATCCGTAGCTATAGCTACGGCTTTTGTCTGTAGCTATTGGTATCTATTGCTATGGATATTATTGGTGCTATTGGTATCTACTGCTACGGATAAAATCCCTTTTGCTACGAATTATATCCGCAGCACGTCCACCGCAATTGGTGGGGTAGTTAAAGCTATTGCTACGGATATTACTATCTATTGCTACGGATATTATCCATAACTATTGGTAGCTATTGCTACGGATTATATCCGTAGCTATTGGTACCTATTGCAATTGATACCTTTTGCTACGGATATAGTCTGTAGCTGGATCTTTAGCTACCCCATCAATAGCGGCGAACGTGCTACGGATTTAATCCGTAGCAAAAGCACTTTTGCTATGGTTTTTGGCCGTAGCCTTTGCCCATTTTTCTTGTAGTGCTAGGGCATACAATAATCACAATCACACAAATGCAAGTGCATGAATCATACTATCAGACATGCAACAATCCTGCGCGTACCGAGCGCTCATGTGGGACAACTCCACCTATCAGGGAGCCCATAAACAATCTGCCCGAAGGTATATGCTATAATCAGTCACTCCTCATATTAGGCATATAAATGATGCGTATGATCATGAATCATGGATCTATACTAAACAAGTTATGTGATGATGGGCTCTGTCATAATGAAGATGGGCCTAGACAGCCTATGTGCTACAAGTATGGACCTATCAATGGGCCCTAGGGAGAGTCATAATGCGGACATTTACCCAGCATTATCCTAACAATGTGGACATCAAACCATCATTGCTCCCAAGGCATGGCCTGTCATGAACATCATTATATAAACTATGGAGGAATCACATATTGCAATGGGCCTTATGTACATCCCGTTGTGCCTCGACCCAAGGGCTCTAAATACATCAAATGGGTCACATCAGATGGGCCTCATATATATACAGCTGGACCTCAACATCGGGCCTCATATATTACATCAGGCCTAATTGAATGGGCCGAAACAATGCGCCGAATCAATTGGGCCAAGTCGAATGGGCCCAAACCAACCACACCATTCATCTATAGATAGAGATCTTTTTAGAGTATTATCACAAAATGAATCATATCTAAGGATCATCTGGACCATACCACAAATGGCAGTGATGATAATGATTTCCACTATTGAATTCCAATGGGCCCACCGTAGTATTTATTTTCCATTCAATCTATTCATAAGGTCACAAGGACCTGAATTAAGATGATAAACAAGTATCATACTGGTCTAAAACTTCTGTACCCAAAGGGTTTCAATGGTAGGCGTATAAACCCACTGTTTCTATAGTGTGGTCCACTTGATAATTAGATCTGTCTCATTTTATTATTATTATTATTATTATTTTATTTTATTTTTTGTCTTAAGCCTTGAGACGAACTGCCATATGGATAGAGGGTTTAGATGAAACGGTAGGACCCATGAGATTTGTCACCGTGATGTAGTGGCTGGCCACTGGAATTGGACCACCCTTTGAACGGTGTGGATACAACACATCCCCACAGCCCATGCTGCTGCTGCACGTGTGGGATCCCACTGTCCAGCGATGTGGACGGTGAGGACAAGACACATACACCATAATGGGTCCCACATGGGGCCCACCATTATTGTCCAAACTGTAGGTAAGGTCACACGGACCGGAGGCAGAGGAAAAAAACAAATTTTATATCTAATCTAAAACTTTTGTGACAACCCAAAAAGGGTTTCAATAGTAGCCGTTCAATCCTACTGTTCCCTGCCGTGGGACCACCTGAGTCCTAAGTACAGCTAATTTTTGGGGTGACCCGGAGTCAGAAGGGGGCCCACCCAATGCATGGTGTGGATATACATCACAGGTCACGGTGGGGCCCATGGCTGGGACTGTGGGTCCCTACCTTGTTAACGCCCACGGACCTCTGACGGTAGCAGCAGACGTTGCTACTGCTGTAGTTTTTTTTTTTAAATTAGTATTTCTGAGGAATTTCTTAGGTGGGGTCCGCATCAGGGAAATCAGACCCGGCCATTAGTTTCTACGGCCCCTGATTGACCAAATGAGACCAATATGTAATGTGTTATTGGTGTATAAAAATGTCGGGGTGGGTTTTGACGGTAAGGCTGCTGTTTTCTACGCTATGGCCCGCCTGATGATCAGATGGGCCTCATTTTTCAGCTCAACGCCTAAAATGGCCTGAAGAAAAGGATGGATGGCTTGGATTGAGTACATACATTAAGGTGGGGCCTGCATGAGTGGCCCACCAATTCCTTCTTCTTCTTTTTTTGGTTAGCTCATTAGTACACTCCCATGTCAGTACACGCACTCCATGTTATCCACCCCTACTTCGTCCAGGACGGCATGGACATCATGATGGGTCCCACATGCACGTGGCCCACCTGATGAGTCTAATATTTGTGTTTTTTCATCATTCAGGTCAGGCCCACTAGATGGCATGGATAAAGCAGATGGACGGTGTCAATAGAATACCTCCATCATGGTGGGTCCACGATCGGTGTGGATCTAGTGGACCACACCCATAACAAGAGAGAGAGAGAGATAGAGAGAGAGAGAGGTATGGTGAGATAGAGGGACCTCACCACTATGGGCCCCTCTTAATTAAATCACATACATCAAAATGGGTTCCACCAACAAGTGGGCCCTCAAATCATGAAATCAACGGTAGAAACTCAAAGATCACCCACCTCTTGCACTCCTCTTTGATCCCTTAGCCTCCTTAGCTCCTTGCCTTCAAGTTTAATGGTGGTAGATCATGAATGAACGGTTGAGATGTGAGATGAGAGGGTAGGAAAAGTGGGCCACACTTGTTGTTTAGGAAGGAGGGATCTTGGACGTGGGATGTTGCTTGGGAGATTTTTTGAGAAATGAGGGAGAGAGAGAGAGAAGTGATGGGGTGATAAGGATGGGTGATGGGTTGAGTGATGGGTTGTAAGAAAGGGATGGGTGGAGTGATGTGTTGTAAGAAAGGGATGGGTGGAGAGAGAGAGAGAGAGAGAGTTGACTTTGGGATGGGAGAGATGGGTTGCTAGTACTTGACTTATACTTGACATGAGTGATTGATTGATTGATTGATGGGATATGTTGTAGAGATTCCTTCAAAATTTACAACGCACGGCGTTTTTTCTCGAAATAAACGCGGGGCCACATCTTCTGACCTGGGTATCGGTTCGGTGCGTGAGTCGCGGCATTGGAACAGCGACGACGGCGCGGTCGCCAAGGTACAGGTTTCGATTCGAGCTGACGTTGGTATGTAGGACCCGGCTTAAGATCACGCGCAAACGTCAGATACAGGCCGAAGGTTGCCGAAATTAGACCGGAAGGACAGTAGAAGCCAACGGAATGGTACAGACCAAGATACGGGCCTTACAACTCTCCCTTCCAAATAAAAATTTCGTCCTCGAAATTTACACAATCATTGCAAGTAAACATAACTCATAATATAAGAGGAAACAAGACATCGTCATATAAAATTGGAGACAACATACAGGATACAACATACAATCAATCATCAAAGAGATGAGGATAACGCTCTCGAATCTCGGCCTTGCGCTCCCAAAATGCCTCATCAACAGAATGGTGACCCCACTGAGCCTTCACCAAGGGAATGACCTTGGTCTGGAGGACCTACTCCTTCTGATTAAGGATACGAACTGGCTGCTTAATATAAGAAGCGTCCTCACAAACCTCCAATGGCTGCAAATCGATAACAGGAAATAGGTCTGACCCACACTTTCTCAACATAGAGACGTGGAAAATGTTATGGACGCCAGACAACTGAGATGGTTAGGCAAGTCGATAGGCCACGGTGCCAATGCGCTCAATGATCTCAAAAGGTCATATGAATCTTGGGGCAAGCTTACCCTTCGCTCCAAATGGAACTACACCCTTCATGGGTGAGACCTTGAGATACACATGGTCCCCTACAACAAACTCAAAGGGACAATGCCGGCGATCAGTAAAACTCTTCTGCCAGCTCTGAGCTGTGCGCATCCTCTGCCTGATGATATCGATAACCTCGGATGTTTGCTGCACAAGCTCAAGTCCTAAGAGACGCCGCTCTCCAACCTCGGTCCAACAACTCGGAGATCTCCATGGTCTGTCATACAATGCCTCAAAAGGAGTCATGCCAATGGTCGCCTGATAGCTGTTGTTGTATGCGAACTCAGTCAATCGCAGATGCTCATCCTAGTTACCCCCGAAGTCAATCACGCAGGCCCGAAGCATATCCTAAAGGATCTGGTTGACCATCTCGGTCTGGCCATTGGTCTGCGGATGATACGCGGAGCTGAGCTGCAAATCAGTGTCCATCGCTCTCTGAAAGCTCCTCCAAAACTGAGACGTGAACCTCGAGTCTCAGTCAAAAATGATCGAGACCGGAACGCCGTGTAGTCTCACAATCTCGTCAATGAATAACCTCGTAAGCCGGTCCAAAGGCCAGGTCGTACGGATCGCAAGAAAATGTGCCGACTTCGTCAGACAATCCACGACAACTCAGATGGCGTCATGACCGCACCGAGTCCTCAAAAAACTCATAATAAATCTGTATATACGTGCTCCCACTTCCACATCGGGATGCTCAACGGTTGCAATAGACCAGGGGGTCTCTGATGATCGGCCTTGACACGCTAGCATGTGTCACACTTGGCTACAAAACTGTCGATCTGGCGCTTCATATCCGCCCAATAATACTGTCACCTCATATCACGATACATCTTCATCAAGCCAGGGTGGATAGAAATCTGCGATCGATGTACCTTAGTCATAAGATCTCTGCGCAACTCAGGAATATTCGGGACACATAATCGGCCTCTGAAGCGAAGTCCACCATCAGAACCAATCTGTCAATCTGTCTGGCTCTCAGATGCTGCCTCTACTCGGTAATCCTGTAATGACTCATCTATCTGCTGAGCCTCGATCACGCTTGTGACAAGAGAGGGTTGAATCGACAGGCTCGATAGCTGAACGATAGAAGATTGCAGACCAAAATCGAAGTCATACTCTGCTATATCCTTGAGCATCCTCCACTCCTGAATCATCATATGTGCCACCAGGCCTCGTGGTTGACGGCTGAGGGGATCCGCCACCACATTTGCCTTGCTTGGGTGGTACTGGAGGTCAAATCATAGTCCTTCAGAAGCTCCATCCAGTGTCTCTGCCTCATGTTCAGCTCGAACTGAGAAAATAGATACTTCAAGCTCTTGTGGTCGGAGAAGACTCAAACCTAACCCCATAGAGATAGTGTCTCCACACCTTCAGTACGAAGACGACTGCGGCCAGCTCTAAATCATGCGTAGGGTAGTTCAGCTCATAGACCTTGAGCTGTCAGGACGCGAAGGCTACAGGTCTGCCGTGCTGCATAAGGACAACACCTAAACCAATATGTGAGACATCTGTAAATACGATAAATCCATCACTCCCAGAGGGAAGGGTGAGGACAGGAGCGGAGTCAGACGGTCCTTCAACTCCATGAATGCTTGCTCACATGTGTCAGACCAAACAAAATTTGCACCCTTTCGAGTCAACCTGGTCAATGGGGCTGTAATACAGGAGAATCCCTCAATGAAACGCCGATAGTATCCCGTTAAACCAAAGAAATTGCGGATCTCGGACGTAGTAGTAGGCTGGCCTCACTGACGCACTGCCTCAACCTTTGAGAGGTCCACTACGACACCTTCCCTTGTCACCATGTGACCGAGGAATCTCACCTCCTCCTGCCAGAACTTACATTTCTCCAGCTTCGCATACAACTGGTGGGCATGAAGGGTCTGCAACGCAATCTCCAGATGCTGCATATGGTCCTCACTGGTCCTCGAATATATCCGAATGTCATCAATAAAAACCATAACAAACTGAACGAGATATGGATGGAAGACCTCATTCATTAACTACATGAAGACCGCAGGTATATTGGTCAGTCCGAAGGACATGACCTAAAACTCAAAATGACTGTAACGTGTCCTGAAAGCCGTCTTCGGGATGTCCTCCTCTCGAACACGAATCTGATGATACCCAAAACGCAGGTCAATCTTTGAAAAGAACTGTGCACCCTACAGCTGATCAAATAAATCATTTATCCTTGGGAGTGGGTACTTGTTCTTAATTGTGACCCGGTTGAGCTCACAGTAGTCTACGTAGAGCCTCAACGACTCATCCTTCTTCCTGACGAAGAGTACTGGCACTCCCCAAGGCAAACTGCTCGGACGAATAAATCCCAGCTCATGCAACTCGTCCAACTGTCACTGCAGCTCACGTAACTCCATTGGTGTCATACAGTACGGAGCCTTCGAGATAGGCGCGGTACCAGGCACGAGATCAATCTGGAACTCAATATGACGGCATGACGACAATCCCAGAATCTCTTGGAACATGTCGAGAAAATCACAAACCACCGGCAACTGATCGATACAAGCGGTAAAAGGCTCCTCAACGGCACAGGACATCAAGCAAGACAATGGCTCTCATCGGGCTCGGCAATAAAATGAAATTATGGCAAGCCTGGTATGCAAAACGTGACTGTCATCCCGGAACAGTCCAAGATAGCGTGGTACTCGGTAAGCCAATCCATGCCTAAGATAATGTCGAAATCTGTCATTGGCAGTATAAATAAGTCAGTGGGCAAAAAGATATCATCGCCCAGAATAGGGAAAGACGAATAAAAATGGCCTAACACTATAGTTTTCCCCCAAGGGCATCGATATGGTCAATCCCCCACTAGCAGGCTCTGTCGGTAATCCAGTCGATTTGTAAAAATTCTTAGACATCAATGAGTGCGAAGCACCAAAATCAAATAACACTCGGGCAATGCATGAAGAGACTAGAAGTATACCCTCAACAACTCCTCCAGATAACTGTGAATCCTACTGAGCCGCGTAGAACCTATCCTGAGTTGGCTGGGGAGGTGCATGTCCCTTCTGAGGTCCTTGGTGCTGTTGCTGCCTTTGCGGTAACCTGTACTGATGTCTCTGCTGTTGCTGGAGTCTCGGCGGTTGAGGTGGCTGCGGTCACTGCCGATAGGGTCACTGCTGCTGTGGGGGCTGTTGCGGTGCTCTTGACTACTGCTGTGAATGCTGCTGTGGTGTTCTCAGTGGTTGTAGATGAAGGCGAGGGCACTCAGACAGGTGGTGCCCTGTCCTACCACATCTAAAACAAGTCCCTGAAAATGGCTGCTTGGGTGGCACTGAAGGTGCTGTTGGTGCTGCTGGTGCCCTAAGAGGTGGGTGGCTCCTGTACCTCTATGGCCGTCGATGCTGCTGGGAGCTACTAGAGGGGGCCTGCTTCTTTCGATTTCAACCCCTCCTTTGATCTCGATCACCCTGTGAGCTGGCCTACTTAGTCTCGTAAATCTGGGCTCTCCGCACTATGCCTGAAAAGTCAGGAGCTCGTGCCCAATCACACGACCTTGAAGGCCGTAATGTAAACCGTTCTCGAAACGGTGGGCCTTTCGCCCCTCATCATCAACCATATATGGCACGAACCTCGATAGTGCCACAAATTGGGCCACGTACTGCGCCACGGTCATGTCCCCCTACACCAGAGTCTCAAACTCCAGTGCTCTCTGACGTTGAATGTGGTCAGGGAAGTACTGCTCCTCGAATAGGTCGTTAGAGTCCTCCCATGTCCAGACAGAATCAGGTCCTTTAACACTGGTAACAGAGGTCCATCAGTGCTCTGCCTCAACCTGGAGAAGGAATACAGCCAATCGGACTCGCTGCTAGGTCGTACATGACATAATATAAAAAATCTTCTCCACATCGGAGCGCCATCTCTCAGCGGCTGTCGGATCTGGCTCGCCCTGGAAACGCGGAGGATCGAGTTGTTTGAACTCTCAAGGAAGGGTGCTCGCACGGTCCTACTTTGCCTGGGCTGGTGAAACAACTGGGCGCCTGCTCTGCCCCTGAAGCGCAGTAGTCATAGCGTCCAACATCTGCTATAGCTGCAAGGCACTCACAGGCATGGTCGTATCCGCACCGACATCAGGTGGAGGAACGTCATCCTTAGGCAGGGGAGAAGGGATCTCTGGCGGTGGAACGGGAGGCGCAGGTGGTAAAGCGGGAGCATTAGGTGGTGGAGCGGGAGTCGATCGGGTTACTCTCCTACGCGACATATCCTATATGAAGAATAAGGACGCCGATCAACCTTGAGAATCGCACGTTAGGAAATTCAATCAGAAGGTTATGCACTCGGAACCTACACTTATAGAAAATATGTGATGTTATTCTCGGTTATTCCCAAGTTATACTCTGATACCAACTTTTTTCACGCCTCAAACTCAAAAACCGGGCTCACAAAATTCCTGATCGCCGACTCCCCATTCTCGACTTCCGGCATCTATACACCAGGTTCCGATCCTGGGATCCTACAAGGAGGATTTCAAGCATGATTTTGATTCAGTATAAGCATAACCATAAGCATAACCCATAAACAATCACCACAAGAATACCATCACAAAATCCACTATGATAAAAAACTTTAAGTACAATGCGTAAAAAAGAAAAATACAAGATGATGATAATAACAGAAACTCAAAAGCTCGACTGCACGCTCCAACTCTGATGAGGCTACGACTGCGTCCAAGCATCACTTGCACGCATCGATCGTGCATAAGCTTATAGAAAGCTTGAGGGTGGTGTAAGTGTGTGCGCAATATAAGTGTAATATCTCAAAAAATTTCGTACAAAGACCCGAGCACCACCTCAACAAGAATTCTCTTAGGACTCAATCCATTAGCAATTAAATGTGAATTAACTAGTGCTAAACTCGATTACTTGTGAAGATTAGTACCAACCACGTTAAATACGATCTGTAAGACCCAAAACCTGTAGAATCGTTAGTGCTACGTTACCCTGAAATCTAGGATTCAATGCTAAACCCAGTTGCTCTCGGGAGTACTTGGAAACTTTGTATCGAACCTGGACAGCACGTCAAAAGTCCAATAGTGATAAACTTAGACAATTATGACCACCTTGTTGGGCTTGACAATCACCTCGAAAATCAAGTCCAGATGATGTCCTAAGACGATTTGCATGAGTCCGGAGTGAAGAGTGTGAGAAAGGTGAATTTTTTTAGAAATTAAATATGAATTTAAGTAATCTGAGTCGTGTCGCTTGCGCGTCAATTATAAGTATTCCGATCGTTGGATTCTAACCCAAATTCACCCTCGGATCAAGGAAGATGGCCCACACATGTCAAAGTGCTTGTGGCCCTGATCGAGTTTCGGTGACCATTGAATTGAAATTGGTCCGCCATGAGTGATCTGGAAACCCGATCGGACTGACAATTTAACTTGCTTGAGATCCAATATTAGTGAGCTTAAGTCCGACCGCATTCAGAAAAAGGACCTCCAAAAATGCTCCATTGAATCGAAATAGACCCGATTTGGTTATAACCTTGGTATGCCTTGGCCCTGGGCTAATTCCATCAATTTTAGGCCTATATAAAGACCTTAAACCCTCACTCTCAAATTCCATACGAAATTTCCAAACCCTAGCTAAGAGAGAGAGAGAGGAAAAGAGAGAGAAAGTGAGAGAGAAGTTGGTGAATCATCTTGGAATTCTTTCCAGTTACCCTGCGTACCTAATCCATTGCATCTGAATCATTATTCCGGTAATTCTAATCTCATTTTTAGGTAAGTCAATTAAACCCTAACCTATTTTGAAACTTAGAATAGTTTAAGTGTTGATGTACCTAATCTAATTCATGCCTTAGGTTACCTATTTGCCGTTGACGAAGACTTATCGTTTAAATCAAATCCATTGCGCAATTTCTAGTTTAAGGTGCGGACTATATTCGTATAGGTTATGGTTTTCAAAGCTTTCAATGTCAGTTAATGATTTATTACCGACGTGGGTGCCATTTTACATGCCAAATGCGATATCTGTTTCGTTTTACATATATAGATAATCTTGTTGTAAGTAGTGTGATTCATGTGTTTGTTGAAATGTTTGTATGCATTTGGAATTTGGTATTGTGATTGCCATGATTAATTGTTGTAGGAATATGATTGTTATTTATGTGACAACTCCTTGTCAAAAGGATTTGCCCGACTATGTAATATGGCTGACATATGTGATGTATGTTGCTAAGTGTAGTCTAAGTGCTTGTGAAAATGCCTGAATAAGTTCGTATTTAGTAAGGTGTGAATTATGAGGGAGTTGAGATATAAAATCCCAACTACTTCCTTATATGTACTATTTCTTCCTTGAATTTTTAGTCAACTATCCATGTTAACTATGTGTTTGATTTCCTTCATGCAAGTTGTTAATTTTACCGCCTTACTTATGAATGGATTCTTATTATCTTGCATTTTATAATATGTTTGCTATTATGGTTGAATGTGTATGGGGCCACGTTATGGTCCAAGCAATCGGTAAAAAGCTTCGAGTTCTTGACTGAGGTCGCTTTCGTCACGTAGGACGTGTTTGACGAACCCGAGTCGTAGCAGGGTTGTCGGCAGTGGTTTGGCCACATAGAGTGTTTGCGCACTTCATATCATTCAACTCAATGTGCGCTCGTGCTAGTCAAGCTTGTCAAGTAACCCGATTGTCCCGGTGGATGTTCATCATGTATGAACACTACTGTTTGAATCTAAGGTACCAAACTTACCAGTGCAATCCTGTTAACCATGGTGCCTCGATCCGCTAAGACTCATGAGCCGGGCATGGTGGTATGAGACACTGTGGTCGAGCTGTTGGCCTATGCTGGGGTGATGAGCCTCCCCGTAGTGACCACTGAGCAATCCAGACTCGTGAGTCGATTATGGTGGTATGGGACACTATATTCGTGTTGTCGGCTTACATTGATTGGTGATGAGCCCTTTGTAGTGACCTCGAGCATACCTTGATACTGCATTGAGGCGACGAGCCTTATTGTAGTAACTAAGGTATGATTAGGCATGCATTGATTGGTGACGAGCCCTTTGCAGCGACCTAGAACCATAATATTGTATGAGATTGTTTAGGACTGACGACCCTAGAATGGATCACCGTTTGGGAATTGATATAAGAAAGGTACCTTAGCTTCCCAATCTTGCTATGTGAAAAGGACTAATAACAACTTGGTAATCATGTTCATGCACCACATTACATGTGCCTTGGCGTTGTGGAGCACTGCGGGAGGTTGTCATGCGTACCGTAAGATGAAGACGCTGAGGGAGTGTAGGTGAGGGCATGCATCATTTCTACATACATCCTTGCATTAACAAGAGTAATTAGGATATGTTTGATTATATTACTTTATCATTACTGCTTGATTGAATTGATAACATGTTAACTTTTACTGTATAGTTCCACTGAGTTGATCACTCACTCCCACGTTCTGGGACGGTGTTTAAACACCAACCAGACTCTGTCTTAGATGCAGATGATGATGCGACCCACGAGGCAGAGCAGGAGTATGAGGATGACGAGGAGGCGTTCTCCTTTATGCAGTTCTCAGGTGGGTTTATGTGAGCCGTGTCCTGAGCTACGGGGATTCAGGGTTATTGTTGCAGTGGTTTATTTCATTTTGATACTTGTATTTTGATACAAACATTATAATTATGACCTGGTAGAGCATACATACCTCAGGGACTTATATATATATATATATATTTCTTCAGTCTTTCGTTTGCATATTTCACCTGTCCTTGGATTATGTTTGTAGTTTGGCTTAATCTACTTCATGTTTTATGCACTAATACTGACAATATACATTCATCATTACATATGGTGCATAAGTGATGTTTTGAAACTCGGGAGCTGAGTTATGCTCGACCCCCGAATTTCAGGGCGTTACAAGTTGGTATCAGAGCATGATTTGGATTAAACCAGACCTGAGTTATGGTCATGCAACGCACACTGACGCCACCTTAGTGTAGGAGGGTGCGAGATAAATCTAGAAACAATGCAGGATTCCCAGTTGCACTAATCGACGAAAGTTTATTGAAAATGATCGCTGAGATCGAGTCCGTGCACACTCTTGATCACACATAACGACCCCAAATCACTTCTAGACCATCCATCGACAGGTTTAGACCATGTAGCATCCCATCCTAGCCATTAAAGATCTGGTAAACTTGAATCTGTATCAGGTTCTATTCAATGTGACCCAAAATGAGTCAAAACGGACTAGGGGCCCAATCAGGGCATTTTCAGGGGGACCTACGGTGGGACACACATCATTTTCTGACCCAGGGGACAGGACGACCTCGCCTAAATGGTGAGCCCTCACTAAACACTCTAGAGACCGACGAGGCCCTCGCCTGTTTGGTGAGCCCTCGCCGCCCCGCGGGCTTGGACGTGCGGGCCGGCTCGGGCCGAAGCAGTTAGGTCCTAGTGTGGCCCACTCCTTCATGGTCGAACATTTATAACCTCTCCCAAACCCTCCTTCCTTCACAAATCATCCTTCCAAGCTTTCCTTTTCTTGAAATTTCTCTCACAACCCCATAAAAATCCCTCTCTAAACCCTTTCTTCTTCCATTTTTGTGCACCCTCACTCTACCCATCTCAAAACCCACCTCCATTGCTAATTTCCCTTTCTTTTCTTTCCATTTAAGCACTCAAATCCCTACTTTGAGTCTCAAATTTATGGAAGCCCCATCATTCCTTCCATTTCCCTCTTTTCTTTCATTTTTTATGGCCCTATTCGAGCTTATTATGGCCATATTTTTCATTTCCACCATTCTCTATTTCATGGGGAAGAAGAGAGCTCCCGTTGATAAAGCCGGGCCTAGTCGCCCAACCTGTTCAAGGAGGCCGAGAGGCGCCACCGCGAGCACAACCGCCACTTGAGAGTTTCAGACAAAGCGGGAACTCGATCCGCAAGCTCCCGTTGGAAGGACTTTGTTGGTGGAGCTATCTCATGGAGTTTATGAGGGCTGTAGGGTCCTTTTTGAAGCTCATGTAGATGCGCTGCTATTTGGAGAATATCTCTTATTTGAGCGCTTGAAAGAGGCCAGGTGGGGTGTGCTATTTGAGGGCGAATACCGTGTAAATGTGGGTACTGTCCGAGCTTTCTATGCCCACATTCGAGAACCTTTGCTGGAGCCATTGCAGTTCAAGATCCCTTGCGGAAGAGATCAGGAGGCCACAATCAACATTGCTTTGATATCCCGACTTCTGAACGTGCTGCTTGGCGAGGTTCATGCAAGTGAGAAGAATCTGAGTAGTGCACGTGAAAGGGATCACCGCACGTGGTTCCTTTGTGGTTGTCTAGTTGAATGGCAGCCTAACAGAAGCCTTTTAGCAACTAACATGACGGATGACTTTCGCTTGTTTCACCACATCTGCACATTCAACGTCTATCCTAGGTGGAGTAACTGCAGTGAGTGCACGTGCCTGATGGTGGATTTCTTGTATCAGGTGGGGCAAGGAGAGAAGCTGTGTGTGCTTACATACATCTTGCGATAGATAGTCCTTATCGCATGTTCGAATGGAAGGACTGAATCACTCCCATTTGGCCGACTCATATGTAAGATTGCACATGAGTTTGGCTATAGACTTGGGGCGAAAAGGCCGGTACCTATCTGTTACATCAATGAGATGACTCTTAATCAGATGGACATCGGGCCACGACGACGACAAGCTCTACTTGAAGAAAGTGAGGATGAGACTGAGCGAAGAGGAAAAGAGTAATGAAGAAGGTGGAGCTGAAATAGAAGAAGAAGAAGAAGAGTAGGACGAGGAAGAAGTGGAGGCCCAGGACATGAGTGAGAGTTTTCCTCCTACGGCATCAGAGCAGGGCACGGATTAGGCCGCCAGGGATGCTCGTATAGCTCGATTTGAGGAGGGTCAGGCTGTCCTACGACAAGACATTATGGATCTTTGGTGCCTCGTGAAACATAAGTTCAAGAAGGTGACTCACACTCTGAAATCTATCCTATGTTGCCTGTAGGATAAGGGTGCCCCTCCTCCATCACCAGATTCCGACGAGTAGTCGCATATGTAGTCGTCCTTTACCCTGTTTTATTACTTGTTATTGTGTGTAGCCGTTATAGGCATAGTAATTTGAAAGTTGTTTTATTGTTTGAAGCTTAAGTTATATTAGCTCTCATGCTTTCTCTGTCGCGATCCTTGTAATGCTGCACTTCTTGTATTGTGACAATTTTATTAATTGAAATGCATGTTGTTTTCCTTAAGTTGTGATGTAAATGCTGTGTGGGTGGATTATATGGATGTTAAATCTCACAGGTTGCACCCTCTGTTGAATATAGGGTATGCCTCCTAAGGGCTCGAGGACTTCGGCCCGTCTCTCTTTGGGCGAGTCGCTTGACAGGGTCTCCCCCCTAAGCGATAGCCAGACGGACCCCCAGTCGGGCCCCGTCTCATTTTGGTGCTGGGCCGAACTCTCAGTCAGCTATTGGCCCCGCTGCTGGGCCGACTCCTGTGACACCATCTATGGTTCCTCCAGTCACGCCTTCAGTTCCTGAGTAGAATCGTGCATCTACGTCGACGCCTTATGCATCTCCGTCCGCTCTGCCTCCTGATAGGTTAGAGCAGATGATGTTGTTGATACAGTAGCAGCAGATCCAGCAGCAGCAATTTTTGTCTACCATGGCTGGTATCTTTGCTCAATCGATGGGGGCGACTCCACCTGCTTCACCTATGCACCCATCTGGGAACGCTAGTGCTAGTGGCACATTTGAGCGATTCCAACGCTTACGACCTCCCACATTCACGGGTACTCATAGACCCAAGGAGGCCGAGTACTGGATTAACCGCATCTCTAAGATGTTGAGGCCGCTTCATTGTTCTGAGGCGGAGCAAGTCGAACTTGCCTCCTTCATGTTTGAGAAGGAGGCCAGTTTATGGTGGGACAGTGTTCTTCGCACAGTTGCGGAGGGTTTCGTGTGGATGTGGGAGGCGTTTGAGACTCGCTTCCACGAGAAGTATTTCCCAGTCACTTACCGACACGAGAAAGAGAGTGAGTTCTTTCGCCTTCGTCAGGGAGGGATGTTGGTGACAGAGTATTAGAACCGGTTTACGGAGCTGGGTAGGTATGCTCCTTTGCTTCTGGGTGATTAGTCGATGCGGATGCGGTATTTTTCTGAGGGGTTGAGGCCTGAGATTTGATTGAAGATGTGCTGTGATAGCATCTCTTCTTGTGCTGAGTTGGTGAGCATGTCCCTGCGAGCTGAGCAGGACGGGGACAGGTTGTCCCTTATGCGAGCACTATAGTTCCCAGACCGAGACCTGACTTTCCGAGTAGATCATTTCTCGGCAAGAGGCCATGGGCAGATTCTCCTCCGAGACGTGCAGCATCGCCGGCTAAGCTGATGCGTTCAGATTTGCGCTGTACATACTGTGGAAAAGTCGGGCATTTGGATCGTAATTACTTCACGAGAATGCGGGACAGTGGATTTACGCCGCCACAGAGGATCAGTCGTCCGATGCCTCAGGTCATATCACTCACCCCTTCATTAAGCACCAGCTCACCCATCTTTCAGACCTTCCGTACCTTGCTTCAGGCCACCTCAACGGCCTATGGTACCACCACCGGATCGCCCACAGCAGGCTCGAGTTCACACACTTACAGCTGAAGCGCCTGGGGCTGACTTAGCACTGAGATCTTTTGATGTTTCAGCTCACATCCAAGGTATTCCTGTCTTCGCGGCAGTTAAGCACCTGAGTTTGAGCACTGTTACTATGAAGGGAATGACACTCACTCTGCTACAGGGACCTCCTCTGATATTACCAGGGTTTGTATGGGTTGTTCGATAGATCTAGGGAGCAGATCGATTCTAGTTGACTTGTTTTTCGCACCTCTATATCATTACGACATCATTTTGGGCATGAATTGGCTCACGAAGATGTGAGCAGAGATTGATTGTGAGGCTAGACTGGTGACAGCTCATGGACCTGAGGGCGAGACATTTACTTTCCCTGTTCAGGTCAGTTACCCTTCTCGATTTGGTTGTTATACTTCTCTATTGGAGAGTATTGCTGGTTCGGCGCTTGAAAACACACCAGTGGTTTGGAATTTTGAGAATGTATTCGAGACGATTCCTGGATTACCCCCTCGGCGCGAGATTGATTTTACCAATAATCTCATGCCTGGTGCGACACCTATTTCATTGCCCACCTATCGCATGCCTCCGAGTGAAATGGAGGAATTGAGGAAGCAGATTGATGGCTTGTTGAATTTGGGCTTTATTTGACCTAGTGTGTCCCCTTGGGGAGCACCTGTTCTGTTTGCCAAGAAGAAGGATGGATCCTTGCGATTATGTATAGATTATCACAGGTTGAATCAGGTGACAATGAAGAACAAGTATCCCTTGCCTAGGATCAATGATCTGTTTGATCAGTTGAAGGGGGCACGACACTTTTCAAAGATAGATTTACAGTTAGGGTATCATCAGTTGCGTGTCAAGGATAAGGACGTGCAGAAGACCGCATTCAGAACTAGCTTCAGCCATTACGAGTTCCTTGTGATGTCATTCGGTCTTACGAACGCACCGGCTGTGTTTATGGATCTGATGAATAGGGTGTTTCGGCCGTTTTTGTTCCGATTCATCATTGTCTTTATCGATGACATTTTGATATACTCTACGAGTTGTGGAGAGCACAAGGAGCACCTAAGAGCGGTCTTGGATGCTCTCAGGAAGAATCAGCTTTTTGCACAGTATAAGAAATGTGACTTCTGGAAAGAGGAAGTCAAGTTCCTAGGACATGTGGTGTCCAAGGAAGGGATAGCAGTCGACCTCGCTAAGGTAGCTGCAGTTCAGGACTGGGAGCAGCCTGGTTCGGTTATTGAGGTGAGAAGCTTTTTGGGCCTAGCAAGCTATTATCAATGCTTCATACGAGATTTCTCGAAGATAGTCAGATCGTTGTCTCAGTTGACATGGAAAGACTTGAAGTTTGCCTGGAATGAGAAGGCCGAAACAGCTTTTTAGGAGCTGAAGGACAAGTTGATGTCCGCCCCTGTGCTAGTACTGTCAGAGCAAGGGGTTAAGTATATGATATATACTGACGCCTCTCGCATTGGTCTTGGTTGTGTCCTTATGCAGAAGGATAGGGTGATTGCATATGCCTCGGGACAGTTGAGGAAACATGAAGAGAATTACCCTACACATGACCTGGAGTTGGCAGCTGTCATTTTCGCACTAAAGCTCTGGAGACATTACCACTACGGAGAAGAGTTCGAGCTCTTTTGCGACCACTAGAGCCTTAAGTATATATTCACTCAGCGTGACTTGAATAAGAGGCAACACCGATGGATGGAAACCTTGAAGGACTTTAAGTTCGAGGTCTCCTACCATCCGGGCAAGGCAAGCCTTGTGGCAGACGTGTTGAGTCGCAAGAAGACTATAAAGTTTGCGGCTCCGCTAATGATAGCAGAATGGGACATGATGAAGTTTGTGCGAGACTTTGAGTAGAAACTCACGGTGGAAGAGCCGTATGAGGTTATCGCACACATTCGAGTACAACCCCTCATTGATGATAGGATCATTGCAGCTCAGGCAGATGATGAGTTACTGGCGAAGATGAGAGAGTGGGTTCGTATAGATAAGGACTCCGAGTGGAGTGTTGGTTCAGATGAGGGCCTACGATATCGTGGCCGCTTATGTGTCCCAGATGTTCCTGACTTGAGACGGGAGGTTCTCGAGTCAGCCCATAATTCGAAGCTTACGATGCATCCAGGTAGCACGAAGATGTATCAAGACATGAGGAGATCCTATTGGTGGGACAACATGAAGGTTCACATTGTTGAGTTCGTATCTCGTTGTCTCACGTGCAGCAGGTTAAGGCAGAGCATCGCCGACCTCCTGGACTGCTTCAGCCCATGCCCATAGCTGAATGGAAGTGGGATCTTATCTCTATGGATTTTATTTCAGGGCTACCGAAAACGAGGAAGGGACATGACTCCATTTGGGTGATCGTCAACCGATTGACGAAATCGGCTCATTTCTTACCGATCAGAGTTATGAACTCTGCAGACGAGTTGACTAGGTTGTACATCAAAGAGATTGTACGTCTGCACGGAGTTCCCTTGGAGATCGTGTCTGAAAGAAACACGCGATTCACATCTATCTTCTGGACTCGTAACCAGGAAGCGATGGGTGTAAAATTGAAGTTCAGCATCGCGTTTCATCCGCAGACAGACGGGCAGACGAAACGTGTGAATCAGATTTTGGAGGACATGTTGCGAGCTTGTGTTTTGGATTTCAAGGACAGTTGGGATGACTGTCTCCCTTATGTAGAGTTCGTGTATAACAATAGCTTCTAGGTGAGTATCGACATGGCTCCCTATGAGGCATTGTATGGTCACCCGTGTAGAGCATCGCATTGTTGGGCAGAAGTTGGTGAGCGTAGTTTGATTGGCCCAGAGTTGGTTCAAGCGACTTCAGAGAAAATGGACATTATTAGATGTTGACTTCTGACAACCAAGAGAAGGCAGAAGAGTAATGCTGATACGAGGCGGCGACCACTTGGGTTCGAGGTTGGAGACCATGTATTTCTTAAGGTTTCCCCCATGAAGGGAGTCCTGTGGTTTGGTAAGAAGGGGAAGCTCACGCCGAGATTTATTGGTCCATTTCAAATATTGGATCGAGTGGAGGCAGTAGCCTATCGCCTTACTTTGCCCACACCACTCGCGGGCATGTATAACGTATTTTATGTATCCATGTTGAAGAAGTACATTCCTGATCCTTCGCATATTATCAGTTGGGAGGAGGTGCAGTTGAGCGAGGATGCCACCTATGTACTGCGACCAGCATGTATCCTGGATAGGAAGGAGCAGGTACTGCGTAGCAAGGTCATCCCACTTCTGAAAGTACTGTGGACACATCACAATGAAGAAGAGGCTACTTGGGAGACTGAAACTGAGGCCAGAAAGAACTACCCTCAATTATACAAGCGATGGTTGGGCTACCGGGATCTTTGAATTTCTACGGCACATCTTGTAACATCTCGAAAAATTTCGTACAAAGACCTGAGCACCACCTCAACTAGAATTTTCTTAGGACTCAATCCTTTAGAAATTAAACGTGAATTAACTAACGCTAAACTCGATTACTTGTGAAGATTAGCACCAACCATGTTAAATATGATCTGTAAGACCCAAAACCTATAGAATCGTTAGCGCTACGTTACCCTGAAATATAGGATTCAATGCTAAACCTAGTTGCTCTCGGGAGTATATGGAAACTTTGTATCGGACCTGGACAGCACGTCGAAAGTCCGATAGCAATAAACTTAGACAATTATGACCACCTTATTGGGCTTGACAATCACCTCGAAAATCAAGTCCAGATGATGTCTTGAGACGATTTGCATGAGTCCGGAGTGAAGAGTGTGAGAAAGGTGAATCTATTTAGAAATTAAATATGAATTTAAGTAATCTGAGTCGTGTGGCTTGCACGTCAATTATAAGCATTCCGATTGTTGGATTCTAACCCAAATTCACCCTCGGATCAAGGAAGATGGCCCACACATGCCAAAGTGCTTGTGACCCTGATCGAGTTTCGGTGACCGTTGAATTGAAATTGGTCCGCAATGAGCGATCTAGAAACCCGATCGGATTGAAAATTTAACTTGCTTGAGATCCAATATTAGTGAGCTTAAGTCCGACCGCATTCAGAAAAAGGATCTCCAAAAACGCTCCATTGAATCGAAATAGACCCGATTTGGTTATAACCTTGGTATACCTTGGCCCTGGGCTAATTCCATTAATTTTAGGCCTATATAAAGACCTTAAACCCTCACTCTCAAATTCCATACGAATTTTCCAAACCCTAACTAAGAGAGAGAGAGAGAGGAAAAGAGAGAGAAAGTGAGAGAGAAGTTGGTGAATCATCTTGGAATTCTTTCCAGTTACCCTGCGTACCTAATCCATCACATCTGAATCGTTATTTCGGCGATTCTAATCTCATTTTTGGGTAAGTCAATTAAACCCTAACCTATTTTGGAACTTAGAATAGTTTAAGTGTTGATGTACCTAATCTAATTCATGCCTTAGGTTACCTATTTGCTGTTGGCGAAGACTTATCGTCTAAATCGAATCCATTGCGCAATTTCTGGTTTAAGGTGCGGACTATATTCGTATAGGTTATGGTTTTCAAAGCTTTCAATGTCAGTTAATGATTTATTACTGACATGGGTGCTATTTCACATGCCAAATGCGATATCTGTTTTGTTTTACGTATATAGATAATCTATGTTGTAAGTAGTGTGATTCATGTGTTTGTTGAAATGTTTGTATGCATTTGGAATTTGGCGTTGTGATTGCCATGATTAATCGTCATAGGAATATGATTGTTATTTATGCGACAACTCCTTGTTAGAAGGATTTGCCCTACTATGTAATATGGCTGACATATGTGATGTATGTTGCCAAGTGTAGTCTAAGTGCTTGTGAAAATGCCTGAATAAGTTCATATTTAGTAAGGTGTGAATTATGAGAGAGTTGAGATATAAAATCCCAACTACTTCCTTATATGTACTATTTCCTCCATGAATTTCTTAGTCTAACTATCTATGTTAACTATGTGTTTGATTTTCTTCATGCAAGTTGTTAATTTTACCACCTTACTTATGAATGGATTCTCGTTATCTTGCATTTTATAATATGTTTGCTATTATGGTTGAATGTGTATGGGGCCACGTTATGGTCCAGGCAATCGGTAACTAGCTTTGAGTTCGTGGCTGAGGTCACTTTCGTCACGTAGGACGTGTTTGACGAACCCGAGTTGTAGTAGGGTTGTCGGCAGTGGTTTGGCCACACGGAGTGTTTGCACACTTCATGTTGTTCAACTCAACGTGCGCTCGTGCTAGTCGAGCTCGTCAAGTAACCTGATTGTCCCGGTGGATGTTACTATGTATGGACGCTACTGTTTAAATATAGGGTACCAAACTTACCAGTGCAATCCCGTTAACCATGGTACCTCGATCCGCTAAGACTCATGAGCCGGGCATGGTGGTATGGGACACCGTGGTGAGTTGTCGGCCTACGTTGGGGTGACGAGCTTCCCCATAGTGACCAGTGAGAAATCCAGACTCGTGAGCCGATTATGGTGGTATGGGACACTATATTCGTGTTGTCGGCTTACATTGATTGGTGACGAGCCCTTTGTAGTGACCTCGAGCATACCTCGATACTGCATTGAGGCGACGAGCCTTATTGTAGTAACTAAGGTATGATTAGGCATGCATTGATTGGTGATGAGCCCTTTGCAGCGACCTAGAACCATAATATTGTATGAGATTGTTTAGGACTGACGACCCTAGAATGGATCACCGTTTGGGAATTGATATAAGGAAGGTACCTTAGCTTCCCAATCCTGCTGTGTGAAAAGGACTAATAACAACTTGGTAATCATGTTCATGCACGCATTGCATGTGCCTTGGCGTTGTGGAGCACTGCGGGAGGTTGTCATGCATACCGTAAGATGAAGACGCTGAGGGAGTGCAGGCGAGGGCATGCATCATTTCTACATATATCCTTGCATTAACAAGAATAATTAGGATATGTTTGATTGTATTGCTTTATCATTACTACTTGATTGAATGGATAACATGTTAACTTTTACTGTATAGTTCCACTAAGTTGATCACTCACTCCCACGTTCTGGGACGGTGTTTAAACACCAACCAGACTCTGTCTTCGATGCAGATGATGATGTGACCCATGAGGCAGAGCAAGAGTATGAGGATGACGAGGATGCGTTCTCCTTTATGCAATTCTCAGGCGGGTTCATGTGAGCCATGTCCTGAGCTATGGGGATTTAGGGTTATTGTTGCAGTGGTTTATTTCATTTTGATACTTGTATTTTGAAACGAACACTTGTAATTATGACCTGACAGAGCATACATATCTCAGGAACTTATATATATATATATTTCTTCAGTCTTCCGCTTGCATATTTCACCTGTCCTTGGATTATGTTTGTAGTTTGGCTTAATCTACTTCATGTTTTATGCACTAATACATACAACATACATTCATCATTACATATGTTACATAAGTGATGTTTTGAAACTCGGGAGCTGAGTTATGCTCGACCCCCGAATTTCAGGGCGTTACAATAAGCGTGCTCAGAATGCAATGACAGGATAATGCAGAATCATGGTGATGAGTAAATGAATGCAATCAGCCGTACCAAGGCTATGCGGTGCAAGATATGAATGCTATCAGCCATAACACGGCCATGCGATGCGAGATGCAAATCAAGCATACCAATCCTCTTCATATATCAGTACAATTCTCATTCTGGATAATCACCGGGGTTTAGTACACTCCAAATGGCACTGCCGCTCTCCCAGCCGCTCAGTCCAGGTGAGCGTAAGAAACCTCACTATCTGTCTGGCCAATCGTCTGCCAATACCTATCCGGCACGTCGATAGCGAACCCATTCATGAGTTGGTCAAACTGAGCCTAGTATTGCCCCTACACTCGGGCGAGTAAGGCCACACCCCTTTCCAACCGACCATGACACAGTGGGAGACGCGGCCTCCTAGTATTCGACCCTCGTGCGCTCATATATCCACTTGGTCTCAATGTTGGAGTCATCCTCTGGTACCATCGGGTTTAGGAATTTTCGCCCAGGGACATCTATGGCGCCCCGATGCTTAGTAACAATATTTTCGGTATCCAATGCAGCCACCCACGATGTGTCTGTGGAAGCTATGGCCCTGATGTCGCTAGGGCATGCAATAATCACAATCACACAAATGCAAGTGCATGAATCATACTATCAGACATGCAATAATCCTGTGTGTACCAAGCGCTCATGTGGGACAACTCTACCTATCAGAGAGCCCATAAACAATCTGCTCGGAGGCATATGCTATAATCAGTCACTCCTCATATCAGGCATATATATGATGCGTATGATCATGAATCATGGATCTATACTAAACAAGTTATGTGGTGATAGGCTATGTCATAATGAAGATGGGCCTAGACGGCCTTTTTGCTACAAATATGGGCCTATCAATGGGCCCTAGGGAGAGTCATAATGCGGACATTTAACCAACATTATCCTTACAATGTGGACATCAAACCATCATTGCTCCCAAGGCATGGCCTGCCATGAACATCATTACATAAACTATGAAGGAATCACATATTGCAATGTGCCTTATGTACATCCTGTTGGGCCTCGACCCAAGGGCTCCAAATACATCAAATGGGTCACATCAGATGGACCTCATATATATACAGCTGGACCTCAACATCGGGCCTCATATATTACATCAGGCCTAATCGAATGGGCCGAAACAATACACCGAATCAACTAGGCCAAGTCGAATGGGCCCAAACCAACCACACCATTCATCTATAGATAGAGATCTTTTTAGAGTATTATCACAAAATGAATCATATCCAAGGATCATCTGGACCATACCACAAATGGCAGTGATGATAATGATTTCCACTATTGAATTCCAGTGGGCCCACCGTAGTATTTATTTTCCATTCAATCTGTTCATAAGGTCACAAGGACCTGAATTGAGATGATAAACAAGTATCATACTGGTCTAAAGCTTCTGTACCCAAAGGGTTTCAATGGTAGGCGTATAAACCCACTGTTTCTATAATGTGGTCCACCTGATAATTAGATCTGTCTCATATTATTATTATTATTATTATTATTAGTATTATTTTATTTTATTTGTTTTTTTATCTTAAGCCTTGAGACGAACTGCCATATGGATGGACGATTTAGATGAAACGGTGGGACCCATGAGATTTGCCACCGTGATGCAGTGGCTGGCCACTGGAATTGGGCCACCCTTTGAACAACGTGGATACAACACATCCCTACAGCCCATGCTGCGGCTGCACGTGTGGGATCCCACTGTCCAGCGATGTGGACGGTGAGGACATGACACATAAACCATAGTGGGTCCGACATGGGGCCCACCATTACTATCCAAATTATAGGTAAGGTCACACAGACCCGAGGCAGAGGAAAAAAACAAATTTCATATTTGATCTAAAACTTTTGTGACAACCCAAAAAGGGTTTCAATAGTAGCCGTTCAATCCTACTGTTCCCTGCTGTGTGGACCACCTAAGTCCTGAGTACAGTTGATTTTTGGGGTGGCCTACAGCCAGAAGGGGGCCCACCCAATGCATGGTGTGGATATACATCACATGTCACGGGGCTGGGACCGTGGTTCCCTACCTTGTTAATGCCCACGGACCTCTAACGGCAGCAGCAGACGCTATTGCTGCTATAACTTTTTTTTTTTTTTGAAATTAGTGTTTCTAACGAATTTCTTAGGTGGGGTCCGCATCAGGGAAATCAAACCCGGCCATTGGTTTCTACGGCCCCTCATCAACCAAATGAGACCAATATGTAATGTGTTATTGGCGTATAGAAACGTCGGGGTGGGTTTTGACGGTAAGGCCACTGTTTTCTACGCTATGGCCCGCCTGATGATCAGATGGGCCTCATTTTTCAGCTTAATGCCTAAAATGGCCTGAAGAAAAGGATGGATGACTTGGATTGAGTACATACATCAAGGTGGGGCCTGCATGAGTGGCCCACCATTTCCTTCTTTTTTTTTTGGTTAGCTCATTAGTACACTCCCATGTCAATACACGAACTCCATGTTATCCAACCCTACTTCATCCAGCGTCCAGAGACGCTGGATGACATGGACATTATGGTGGGTCCCACATGCACGTGGCCCACCTGATGAGTCTAATATTTGTGTTTTTCCATCATTCAGGTCAGGCCCACTGGATGGCATGGATAAAGCAGATGGATGGCGTCAATAGAATACATCCATCATGGTGGGTCCATGATCGGTGTGTGGATCTAGTGGACCACACCCATAACAAGAGAGAGAGAGAGATAGAGAGAGAGACAGAGGTACGGTGAGATAAAAGGACCCCGCCACTATGGGCCCCACTTGATTAAATCACATACATCAAAATGGGTTCCACCAACAAGTGGGCCCTCAAATCATAAAATCAATTGTAGAAACTCAAAGATCACCCACCTCTTACACTCCTCCTTGATCCCTTAGCCTCCTTAGCTCCTTGCCTTCAAGTTTGATGGTGGTAGATCATGAATGAACGGTTGAGATGTGAGATGAGAGGGTAGGGAAAGTGGCCACACTTGTTGTTTGGGAGGGAGGGAGCTTGGACGTGGGATGTTGCTTGGGAGATTTTTTGAGAAATGAGGGAGAGAGAGAGAGAGAAGTGATGGGGTGATTAGGATGGGTGATGGGTGGAGTGATGGGTTGTAAGAAAGGGATGGGCGGAGTGATGTGTTGTAAGAAAGGGATGGGTGGAGAGAGAGAGAGAGTTGACTTTGGGAATGGGAGAGATGGGTTGCTTGTACTTGACTTGTACTTGACATGAGTGATTGATTGATTGATTGATGGGACATGTTGTAGAGATTCCCTCGAAATTCGCAACGCGCGACGTTTTTTCTCGAAATGAACGTGGGCCCACATCTTTTGACCTGAGTATCGGTTCGGTGCGTAAGTCACGACGTTGGAACCGCGGCGACGGCGTGGTCGCCAACGTACAGGTTTGGATTCGAGCTGACATTGGTATGTGGGACCCGGCTTAAGATCGCGCGTAAATGTCAGATACAAGTTGAGGGTTGCCGAAATTCGACCGGAAGGACCGCAAAAGCCAACGGAATGGTATGGACCAGGTTACGGGCCTTACAAATCCACACCTTGATTTCATTCACTTTGAAAGAAATGTCAGTATCAAATCCCCGTAGTACTTGCAAAGAAGATTCGAACTCGTCCGTCATACCCATTTTAGCCTAGACACCGAATCCCAACACTTGTTAAGGTGTTTATTAATAAGACTCACCAGCCATCAGGGGATTCAGTGATGAAAAACATACCAGGTATCAAATTTGTATAGGGTAATATTCTTGCAGATAAAAAGGGTGTAAGTTTGATTGACTTGTAATGAACAAAATCACTTGATCAAGTCAATTCAAATTGAGTCAGTCAATACTTGCAGCAAGCTAACTTGGGTTTCTCTAAACCTGAAGAACCTAGTCAAAATTACTTTAACATTTTGATCAATAGCTCAAAAATTCAAAAGAGTACTCAAAGCCTAGATTAGTTAGCAGGGTAAAACAACAATCTGTAGCCATTTGAAAACCAGCTAATTGTGCTAAAATTGTTCACGTTATTGCAGAAGGCACAATACACCTCAGGATGCATGCTCACTCTGATTTCTCCATCAAACCAGCTCAAAATGGCATGTGTGCTCAATGTGCAATAGCTGAATTGAACTCATTATTTATTTGAGCTAGTGCCTACTCTGCTCTAGCATAAGCTTTATAAAGAAAGAAAAAAAAAGTATCAGTCAAATAGTCGAGCATACTGTGGGCATGGAATTTACATAACATGCGGACATCTGATTACTAAATGCATAGATAAAGAGCTTTGACAGAACCTTCAATGTCCTCTACATCCAGCCTCACCTAAATGCTAAAGGTGTTTCACCTTTTCTAAAAGTGACTCTCTGTTTTGGTGTCCACCGTGCAGCTATAAATGCTAATTGCTACCATTGGCAGCCATGGGGTCTTTTACTCTTTGAACCCAACTCCAAATTTAAAAGAAAACACTTTGACTCAGTGCTCAGTTAACTCAGTGAGTCATGGTGCTATGATGGCCTAACTACTAATTACTAATTAACAAATAGGGCAAGCATATTGGCCTAAATACTAATTAACAATGTCAATTAACAAAGAATCATAAGTATAAACATTTAAAGAATAAATATCAAAATATATAAGAAAAAGAATGAGATTAAGTTCTCTGCGATTATCTACCACATCAAACCAGCTTTTGTAAGTGCTGGCTGTTTGAAGTTTCTTCAGTTTGTTTATTATTTATCCTCACACAACTGTGTAATAATATTTACAAAATAATTAAATTAATTATTAGGTATGGGTTGAGTCAAGTAAAGATTTGCCTGGGTTGAGTCAAGTAAAGACTCACATGAGTTGAGTCAACAAGACCCGGCTGAACAAAGAAATGTTGAACAAAACCAAATTAATATATAGAGCTTTGTCAAGCCCTTGTGCATCTATATCGCAAGTGCCAAACTGGCAAGCATGTGGGACAACATCCAAGTGGTGTGCAGCTGGAGGGCCCCATTGTGTTATAGGTGGCCTGCTTCAAACTCAGGAAGCACACCTCATCAGGTTGACCAAACGTGTATGAAAACTCAGGAAGCACAGCTCATCAAGAGGTGACGACGCATCATGGCGTCCACTATGCATTTTAGTCACATGTGAAAAAGGAATCCACCATTCTTCAAAAGAAAGTTGAAAATCTGACATTTTATTTAATTTTTTTTTTTTATTATTGTGGCCAGGAGCGATCACCCTATAGCGTCGGCGGTGAAGATTGAATGTCCATTGTTGAAACAGTCATGGGCAACCTAAGCTTTGGATTAAGTTAATATTTTTGTGTTTTCAGTTCATTTCATTAGGAATGAGCTCATGAACGATTTGGATGGAATATAAATATCACAGTAGATCCTAGGGAGGTTTCAATGGTAAGTATTTCATAACTCACTTTTTCCTCCCACGTACCTTGATTTTGAACATGTCTCATTTTTTAACTTAATGTGGACTGATGGCAGTTCTTAAACAATAGTCATCAGTCCACATTAAACATACACGTGGCCTCCTGATGGTGTACCAACCCTGCTTCAACATGAGGATGTTACTAGATATCATCTGAATTGAAAGCAAAACAGTTCAAAATACAACTATTTATTTTTATTTTTTTTAGGATGACTCATTAAACAACCCATTCATGAATACAATTTAATCACTTCACCTCCATGTTGTATGTCTTCCCAGCTCTAGTCTGTTCCAAATGCATTATTTGAAGGTTACAATTTGTTAGTATGGCATGAAAGCTTTACATTACTTGCCGAAACAAACAAAACACAACATCTATCAGTGTTGCTTTTTTGTCAATATGAATATGGAAGCTACATGCTCACTGGATGCATATTTTGTAGCCTGGCCTCAAGCAGAACAGGCAATTCAAGGATATATCTTCGCACTTGCATACATGTGTACTACAGTGCATGCATGTTTGCAGTCATGAATTCATGCATTTACAATCTGAAAAACTACAGTTAATGACAGAAACATAAAAAGAAAATGTTGGCAACCAGAGCAAGCATCATTTCAAGTAATTTCTATCAAATTGCAGCTTACCTGTCCATAAGTAATGATTGTTCCATTTATTGCATTAATGGCATCTGTTGATAGAAAGCAACAAAAAAATGAAACACAGAGCATGAACACAAAAATGAGGCAGATCCAAATATCAAGTAGATGATGACACCATAGCAAACACAGAGGGGATTGAAGGCTTACTTTTCAAAACTTCTCGAGGGCCATAGAAGTGTTGGATAAGCTGATATTTGTATTTTCCTATGAACAGGTTGGATGGGAAATAAACATTGGGTGGACTATATAAACATTTTATATGTTTGACTTGTTTTTCAGTAGATGATGAAAACAAAATTGTGTATAAAATGACAAGAGGCATGACTACTCATTAAATATCAATTAATCAACTAGTTAGACCATCATTCCAAAAAGGGCTGCTGTTTTTTTGTGAACCATCTAAAGTTGGTTTCACTATCTACATGGTAGAATAAAGCATTACTAGCATGCGAAATGCAGGGTGGTGGAAAGATTAAGCAAAGAAGAAAACTCACCAACAACATTGGACCCTTGGCAACCCAATCTTGAGAGTTTCCACTTCCATACTCAGCTCCAGCCAGGACAATGGTGTCATGGCTATAAGCCTTGTACCTCTGAAACACCATATTGATAACATGCTTTTAGTTTATAACATATCAAACTGTAGGGGAATGCCTCTTGATACTGCTCTACATTCATAGACCATAAGTAACAGATAGAGGTCCTAATAGGACTAAATTTTAAAGAGAACCAATCACCTATAGGCAGTTGTATGCTACAACCTTTTCTTGCCTAAAGAATCTATTTCCATTTTTTTCCCTTAACAGCAATTTTCAAGGCAAAATACTTGTAAACTATAGCAGTTTCAAGGGATCAGTCATTGTAAAAGGTGAAAGGAAGCAATGAAGAAAAAATGTAGCTAAGTGAAAAGAATAGCATAATTTGATATCAATGAACTCACCATCGCCGTATAAAAAACATAGAGCTTCTCGCCTATTAGAATGTGAACTGTCTTTGGCTTCTCCCTTCAAGAGCTTGTTAACAATGTGAATATTAGCAAAGGTTCCCCTCGCCATCACCTCTTGTTCGTCTTCTTTTTCTTTTCTTTTTTTCTTTCTTTCTTTCTTTCTTTTTTTCTTTTTTTTTAATTTATTTATTTAAATGAAAGTAAGTTATGGATATAATAGCCTAGTTCTCTAAAAGCATAAAAGATTCAGTGGCATATTGCTTTGAAACCATGAAAGAACCAAAAATAATCAGTAGATGAGTTGTTCACAATTCATGCTAATCGCAATTCAATTCAGTTTCAGACTCCTAAAAAGCTTCTCAATTCAAAATTCCAAGAAACTCAACAATTCTGCGCCACAGCCATAGAGCACACAAATAAACATCTAGGATAGATCACAATAATTGCAATAAACTAGTTTTAAAAAGATAAATCTTCTTAATTGGTACCTCTACTATCTGCATAACATCGTGGTTTGCAGCTAAATCATCTACTACAATTAGCATAATTGCGCTAAATGCTAATGGGTATAACATGTGCAAAAAAAAAAAAAAAATCAAGGCTTTCAAAGGAGCTTGGAATATCGCCAGTCAGGCTGTTACAGCTGAGGTCTTTGCATGGAGAAAGCACAATGATAGATAATGAACCTGTAACAAAAATGTTTTTTGTGGCACATTTTGCAGATGAGCATTAGCACATCCAACTATTAATATTTTTCTAGATGCACCAAACAGCTCAAATCCAGTGAATGTGCACCAGCTGATGCATACTCAATTTCATTCTCATTCTGGAATACATCTAAACATGCGTTAAAATACAATACATAAATGCAGGGGAGAGTAATGGGATATTAACATACAATACACAAATGCAAGTGAGTAATGGTGCATTTTACTAGATTACAAGCAAAATGTCAAAATCTGCTTATAGTACTTATAGCTAGTTCAGATCCAAAATCTGCTTTTGCGGAAACAAATTCTATCCATGATACAAGACCACAACAATTTGCAGATGATTTCAGCAAAGATTGAAATTCCTCTAGAATAAACAGATATCATGGAACCATGATAAGATCTCAACAGCACAAAAAAAGAGGGGCAGTTTCAATACTAATAATGACCTTTGTTATATCAACATTGGATCCCATGCCCCTTTGACCACATACAGGGACACGTAACCTCATGAATATTATTTCTTTTGATCAATAGTAAGCTCACATAAATCAATTCAACCAAATTGGCTGAGAAGGAAACAACAGTAAGCCTTCCAATGCACAAAATTACCCAATGCCAAATGGCATGAAAATACTCCTAGAGAGTAGAAAAATATTATTATTTTTTTCATTTTCAGCAACATTAAGCCTTCCAAAAAACCACTCAATACTACATGGCAAGTAAATGTGCTCCATCAAACATCCAAATCCAAATCAGACAAAGGCATCCAATACAAAGCATCACCAAAAAAACCACACACACACACACACACACAGAGAGAGAGAGAGAGAGAGAGAGAGAGAGAGAGAGAGAGAGAGAGATTTAAGAACACAAAAGATCCTTGACAGAAAAAATACAAAGCACTGGGTGGAATGTATTTCTACTCTATGATATTTACAACCAGAAAATATGTGAGGAAGCAAATATAGTATAAGAATATTGTATTGGTATAAGAACCAATAGTTAGTTTTCCAAAGGCACACCTTTGCATTTTCCATTTGTTTTATACTTCCAGCAGCATCAGTTTTCAGGACCATGCCACGAACAATTGAACAGTTATGCAGACCTCCTCCAAGAAGCTTTACGACACGAACATTATCTACATTAAAGTTCACTGGGTTCTTGAGGCAGACCTGGATGCATGCCTGTAATATAAAAGAAGTCCAGCTTTTGAATTTTTCTCATAACCAAGGGACCAAAAATAATATTAATAAATAAACACCAACATCCATGTACACACATCCGCAATAAGAGGGCACAAAATGTCTTCTTGTACGAACTGCTTACTGGCCACAATAGCTTTCATTCAGGAAACAACTTCATCCTTGTTCCGCACATCCATTGTTTCCGAGCCCTTTTCAACCAACTCATCTAAAATATCGACCATCTAGGTATCAACAGAGCAGAAATCAGCATATGCACAATGCCTAATGAGCAAAAGGTTCAGAATACAGTTTGACAGGTCATTCAGCAAAGAAATGAAGGACCTTATTGATCGCTTTTGGGTAGCCACTAATGAGTTCACTTGGATGCAATCCTATCCTAATAAGCTCCTCTGCATTTTGGAGAAGCTCCCCAGCAAAAGATATTGTCAGATTAGCTCCATCAACAATTTCTTCCTGTTGAGCTTTGCCTGCTTACACGAGAATCTTGGCAGCAGGATGCTGTACCTCAAGTTCATTCACAATAGTTGCAGCATCATTTGTATCAAAGAGTTTGTCCAAATGATTAATGACCATTTTATTCATACCTAAACATGCCCAAAAAAGGGGGGAAATTTTTAATCAACCTTGCATATTTTGAAGCCAGACCGAGGATCATTAGAATGAGTAAGCATCTAATAGGGCCAGATAAAAAACTTATGAGCTACTAATTTTGAATATTGTCAGGGCGACATTACCGAATAATTAACAGAAATCCTGGTCATTATTAAAGATTCCGAAAATAACACAAAAATGGGAAATGAATAAGAAAGTCTACTAAAAAGCACCGAAAATTTTGAATATTTTCAGGGCGAAGAAACTTCAGTAGGCAGAGCCGTTACCGTTCGATCTGAGCGAAGTTCGGGTGATGGTGGAGAGCTGCTTGCAAGCATCAATGTTCTTGAGGACCGCTTCGTCGATGCCAGAGGGATGCTTGTAGCCTTCTTTCAGCATCGCTTGTACTCCGTACCGCTGCATCTGGAACCCCATTCTCGCTGCTGAGAGTTCTAGAATCCGACTCCGAAGAGAGAGAGAGAGAGAGAGAGAGAGAGAGATGAGGAGAGTGTTGCAGAGATCGAAAACTTAAAATTGGAGTTGCTCTGAAAGAGAATGGATCAAAACCCTAACCCTTCAAATAACCTTTTTCGCTTCCGAGAAGCTCTGCTCTGCAAATACTGTATACCTACCGAGCAAAAATGTAAAGTGAGGCTGGTTGGAGAGAGAGAAAGAGAACAGGTAATTAGGGCTCTGTTTTTCTTGTAACGATAGGGAGAGAGATCGGGAGGGAGCGAGAGAGATAGAGAGACAGAGGGAGGGAGATAAAGAGGGAGGGAGCGGGAGAGAGATCGAGAGGTAATGATAGAGGGAGTGAGGAAGCGGGAGCTAGAGAGATCGAGAACAAGGGATTGAGGGAGTGAGGGAGCGGGAGAGAGAGGGAGAGATCGAGAATGGGGTTGCGTTGGTGCGACGGGAGATAAAGAGGAAGTTATGTAATAGGTTTTTTTTAAAGGTTCTGACACGGTTTCGAGCCGTTTCAGAACCAAAACCATTATGACACGGTTTTAAGCCGTTTTAGAACCAAAACCATTACCGTTCTTGAACGGGGTTTTCGATGTAGTGCTTGGATGAAGTGAAAAAACAAATATCAGCTTGAAGTTTTTAATGGTGGACATTCAATCCCTAATTTATGGTCCACTTGAGCCTTGGACTTGCCTCATTTTTAGGATTATATCTTAAAATGATTTGAGAAAAACGATGAACAACGTGGATAAAACACTTACATCAGGGTGAGCCCCATGGAGCCCTGCCCGGACGGATTACCGTCTGGACGGGGGTAGGATGCAACCGCATCCCATAAAATTATGCTGTAAATACAATTGGCAAAAGGGAAACGTGAAAAGAAAGCAAGCTCAGTCTCTACCGACTACACGTGCTGTAAGTTCGGAGGCAAGAGAAGGCCGCTATCACCACAGACATGGGACAAAAGTTTATGCCACAGCTCGACTAATGGCCTGAAAAAGATAGGTTGTGATTTTCTTTCAAGCTTATGACAAATCCTAGTTGATAGTATGAAGAATGAAAGCTAGAGATAATATGAGAATTCACGAATTAAACTAAGATAGAAACTTAATCATTCATGCTTCTTTGTTACTAGTTCATCTAGATAAAAATTGAAAAATCCTTCTCAAGGATGGAAACACTACTCATATAATAACTTGAATTTTCTTTTTTTCTTTTTCATGTGTGTTATTAACATGTCTTAAATCTAAGAAAAATTCGACTAGCCGGAGAAATTCAGATGAAAATCCAGCAACAATTTACTTTGGAAATTCCAAGAAATTTGACTAGTCGAAGGACAAGTTTGACTAGTCGAAGTGTCCTTCGATTAGCCCGAGATCTGGTTCGATTAGTCGGAGGTTATGTAGATTGTGTATGAACTGCATAAATTTGAGGCAGTTTCCGGATTATTCCAAGTCGGTGCGAAAGTTGGAGTTCTCCAACTATAAATAGGAGTTCCTATGGTGCTCCTAGAGGAATTCTAAGATATTGCAAGGTTTCCTAAACTATTCCAGAGGGTTTCTAAATAGTTATAAGGTTTTAAAGGGTGTAGCAAAGGGTGAGTTTGAGGTTGTTCGAATCGAGTACGTCCTCTCTTTGTAATTTATGCTTTCATAGTGGATTTCTTTTGCTTTGCGCCGTGATTTTTTCTTGAAAGAGTTTTCCACATTAAATCTTTGTGTTCTCTTGTGTTTGCTTGGTGCTCTTGGATTTCTATCCTAGATCCATCTCTGTGTGATTCCGCAGCCCAATCCCCAATAAGTGGTATCAGAGTAATCGTTGAGACACAGTTTTGAATCTGTAGGATTAACATCAATGGGAAGCACTAGGTATGATATTAAGAAGTACTCGAGGAACAATAACTTTGATTTATGAAAGATCAAGATGATCAGTTCCTTAACCAAGCAAGGTAAGGGTGATGCTCTTGAGGAGAGAAAGTCTACTATGACTGATGATGAATGAAATGCTCTTAATGAGAAGGCCTTATCTTCGATCCGTTTATGTCTCACGGATGAGGTCCTCTATAATGTTTTAAGGGTGAAAACCGTAGCTTGTTGAGTGTCAAATATTACATATTTCCCCTATTTATATCTTGGTTTTATGAACATGATAAGACTTAATGGTATATTTTATACATGTTTGTGTTGCAAGGTGAATCTGAGAGCTTGAATTGAAAAGAATGCTAAAAGCATGGATTTAATGCTCAAGAATCACTAAGGAGAAAGATGAATCTTAGGAGACTAAGAATGAAGAATTCATATGTTAAAGATCCAAGGAAACCAAGTACAAAGGATGAAGAAATGACTTGAAAGAATGAAGAATCTGCAGCAGAAAACAGGACATTTTGGTTCGACTTGAGCCAACTTCGGTCCGACCGAAATCGCAGAAAACTGTCTAGCAAGAAATCAAGATAATTCAATCTGACCTGAGCCAACTTTGGTCCAACCAAAGTACTTCGATTGGAGACTTCGGTTAGAGTTGGTCCGACCTAAATTTAATAGATTTTCTACACAAGAATTTTCAACATCAACTCCGGTCCGATCGAAGTCAACTTTGATCCGACCGAAATTGCGTAGAATTGTCCAGTGAAAAAGTGTGATTTTCTATCTTAATTCAGTTCAACCGAACCCAACTTCAGTCTGACCGAAGCGTAATGCAAGACTTATGTGGAGTGCATAACTTGAGGCAGTTTCTGAAAATTTCAAGGAGTTGCGTAAGATAGGACTTCACAACTATAAATAGGAGTCCCTAGAATGTTCTTAGGCACTTCTAGGGTTTAAAGAGTGGAGAAAAAGGGTGGAGAGCTGCCGATAAGAGTTTTTGTTTTTCTTCTTTAGTTGTTTTTATGCTTTCTTTAAGAGTTCTTAGTTCAATCATGTCTATGGTTAGCTAAACCTCTTAGCTAGGGCTAAACTTATAGCGTGATTGGGATGTTTACTTTGCTTTGATTCATATTTATTTTGAACCTTATTGATTTCTAGTTGATTTTAAGGAATATTTTCAGTCTTTAATGGTTTATTATGATTCTAATTACAATAGATCTGCAATAGCTTTGAATATCTTCTTTTCCACCTTGAGATTGTGGGATTGGTGAATCTTGTTGTTCACCATTGTCCCTTTGGCATGGTAGGGTGACGGAATCCCTTCCAAATCCTTATTATTCTTCTCTTTGAGATTAGATCAATGAGAAGTTCAGAGATTCGCTCTTCTCTTTCTTTTGCTGGATAAGATAGGACTCTGATTCCAGTTGGATCTCTTGAAACAAGCAAGGTGGCATCTCAATTGCTACAAGTGGATCCTTGGCACCCTAGTTCCCACCTTTAAATTGATAGTTTAATCACAATATTCACAATTCCTTCCTTATTTCAGATAGTTTATATCTTTCTTTAGTTCTAGTTCTAGTTACTTTTAGAAACATATAACATTAGTCCCCGACCTCGGTCTCACCGAGATTATTACTACATCGCGACCCTACACCTGGTGTTGTGAACAAGTTTTTGGCGCCGTTGCCGGGGACTACGGCTATGTTTTTCTGAGATTAATTGGTATTAAAATTAGGTTAAGATTAGGATTAACTTTTTGTTTTGTTTTTAGTTTAGGAATTTTTTTGAACTTGCTTTTAGAATCTAACTTGATTTTCTGTTTTGTAGGATTTTAACCTAGCAATCTTCAATCCGGTAACCTCTTTCCAATTCTCTTTCTTTCTTTTCTTTTCTAGATCTCTTAATTATTTTAGTTTTCCTAGGTTTAGGTTTAGTTACTTGAAGGTTTTGAGTGTTCCATGCCCAAGTGGGTTCGTGACAACACTCGACGTCTCTTAAGTGAAGGAGGGTTGGTCGAAGGGCTGCCTATCCATCACAGGATTAGACGCCACTTAAGATCCTTAGAGTCGATAGAGTGATGGCTGGAAATCAACCTACAAACCAACATCAACCTCCAGTTAAGAAAATTCAGGATGAGAATGAGGTGCACAATGCACCCCATGCCTCGTACTTTACAAAATTTCTTGCAACCGGCGGCGGTGAGTACACCTTCCTGTATGATTTTTCTAAAAAATACAGAAAATATGAATATCAAGCCAGGAGTAATCCAACTCCTTCCAAAGTTCCATTGGCTAGGATTTGAAAATCCATATCTACACTTGAAAGAGTTTGATGAGATAATAGCCACTTTATATTTTCCTAATGTGTTTGAGGACACGATCAGGCTGAAACTCTTTACCTTCTCCTTAAAAGAAAAGGCTAAGACGTGGTTGCACTCACTATGTCCATGATTTATTAGCAGATAGAATGACATGACAAATGAGTTCATAAAGAAATTCTTCCCATACCATAAGATGAACACCATCAGAAAGTCGATCATGAACTTCTCCCAAAAGGAAGATGAGACATTCTTCCAATGTTGGGAGTGGTTCAAGGATCTTGTCAGTTCATACCCATAATACGGTTTTGAAACGTGGTGCATAACAACTTTCTTTTACAATGGACTGACATCTTCCATGCGCCAAATGGTCGAGACAATGTGCAATGAGGAATTCATGAACAAAGATGTCGACGATGTGTGGGATTATTTTTAACAAACTTGGTGAAAACACACAATCATGGGACATCTCCCCAAGACCCAACACCACTTCAAAGCCTACTCAATCAAAGGAGAAGGGCAGAATATACATGTTAAATGAGGAAGACAATATAAATGCTAAAGTGGCCAGTCTCACAAGGAAACTCGAGGCCATGAAACTTAAGAAGGATAAGGCTAAGGAAGTTATTTGTGGTATTTGTGCTTGCAACGTTCATACAACTGAAAATTTCCTAACAATACGTGCTTTCTAAGAAATTCTGAATGAACAATTGAATGTCCTAAATAACTACCAAAGACCTTTCAGTGGACCCACCTTAAATACATACAACTCCAACTGAAGGAATCATCCAAATTTCAGTTGAAGGAATGGACAAATGGCTATTCAAGAGATCCTTAATCAATTTCTGAATCAAAGGAACCCTCAAGAGGATCCGGCCTTAAAACATATTCAAAACTAAGAGCTTCTCAATGAGAGCATATTGCAAGCCATTTAAGACATTTCAAAGGCCTTACAAGGGCCAAGACAAAAAATTCAATTGGGGAGAAAGGGATCCTTCCGACCCAACCTCTCCCCAACCCTAAACCGCAATATGAAATTAGTGACCCAAGCTCTTTAAATCAGATGGAAAAACCTAAGTCTATCACCACTCTTAGGAGTGGAAAGACAATTGATAAATCTCTTTTGGTAAGGGCTAAAAAGTCTAAGGACCCAGAAGTAGATGAGAATGATAGACCTACCAATACTCCACATGGGTTGGAACTAGAACCTCAAAGTAAGCCGATTGCGCCATTCCCCCAACGGTTCATTGCACCAAAACCTCTATCTAACTTACAGGATATTCTAGAGGCGTTGAAATAAGTGAAAGTCAACATTCCTCTGTTGGACGTCGTGAAAGAAATTCCCTCTTACGCCAAATTTTTGAAAGATTTATGTACAACTAAGAGACGACAAACTATTCAATAGAGAATTTTTTTGACAGAAAAAGTGAGTGCCATACTCAAACAAGATGTGCCATAAAAATTTAAAAACCCCGGTAGCCCAACTATCACCTGTATAATTGGGAATCACCAGATAGAGCATGCACTTCTTGACTTGGGAGCAATCGTTAATGTGATTCCTTTCTCGGTATACGAAAAATTGGGTCTAGGTGAATTAAAACCCACCCGGACCACATTACAACTTAATGATCGTTCGATCCATATACTGAGAGGGATAATCAAGGATGTACTGGTCCAGGTTAACAAATTCTACTATCATGTAAATTTTATTGTCTTAGATACTCAACCCATTTTAGATATGAGTACTCAGATCCCGGTCATCCTTGGTCATCCATTCCTAGCTACATTAAATGCCATAATTAACTGTAGGAATGGAGTTATGAGTTTATCTTTTGAAAACATAGCATTGGAGCTCAATATTTTTTCAACATTAGCAAACAATCAGAAGATGCTAACGATATCCACGATAAACTCTTTCATGAAAAATAGACAAACCCTAAATCCATACTTTGATCCTCTAAAAACACAGTGTGAGGAAAGTGATCTTAACTCACCTGTGAACTATACTGAATTAGACAATGATGAGGAGTGGGATGACAATCATGAATTTACAGTCCAAATTTCCCTGGAATCAATTTCAAGCATGGTCAAGGAAAGTGATCATGAGGTACAGGAAGTTGTCGACCATAATGATCTACTCCACCCATCTTACACGTTTGATTTAAATGTGGAGGATGAGTTCCTTCCAAGTGAACCGCATGACTCTTTTGAGGCGTGCTCGGCCCACTCCCCTGATTTAAATGATGATTTGATTAGGGAGATGGACGACTCACTTAATATGACTCCGGTATTTGAAACTACCCAATGGAGGCCACCATTTGAACAATCATCCCTTGACAATACAAAGACTCTACTGATTAGTATCAAGGAACCGAGTCTTCTCCTTAGATCTTCACCTACTGATTCTCAATCTATCTATGTAGGGCAAGGCAAGATACACATCCGGTGACGACTGACTCTCACCAAGATGGAGAGTAAGAGAGCATGTTTCCCATTATTCTAAGAGAAGATGAAGGAATCCTAGGGCATATCATCACAAACATCAATGTGGAAAATGATCCCCTCTCAACTGAATCTTTCCACTCTCTGGAAGATTGCTTGGCATACTTTGCATATTCTAACGATGTCATGATACAAGCCATAGTGAATGCCTTGTAAGACAATACCTTGGTAGTTGTTACTGATCGAGGGAACTATTATTTTGAAGAACCTCCTTTCATAGATCCTAAATGTTTACCATCAAATGAGGAGTTGAAAATTGAAGCAAAGTCTGAAACTTCAGAATATGTTGAGACTACACCACCTAATAAGAATTTTTCTGAATTTCATCTACTTGTAGTCTCTAATTCACCATGGTGTACTAACTTTGAAAATTTTTCTATCACAGGTGAATCATATATACGTTGGATACCTTAGGTAATTCAATACTGATTTCTTGCTGAGGTCTATAAATTTCTCTAGAAATTCATGCTCCATGGAATCCAAGCCTATTTCAAAAAGGGCTTTTAGATGATCTTGTTGAGAAATCAACTGATTAAGATACTAGCTGGAGGAGGAACCTTAATACATGATTGAGTAGTTTTCCCATGCTTTCCTATTTTAGGAATAAAATTTATTTCTTTCATAGGATTTAGGACTATGATAGTTTCCTTTCAGTTTGCTTAGTCTTCTTTCTGACCCATCTTCACGATTGAGATCTTTGAAATAACTTTAATTCGTCTTCTTCAAGTACTACCTTTCCATCACTTCTCCTTTCTTTTCGTTGCCTCATGTGCATTGCATGCATATATCTTTTCCATTAAGGACAGTGTAGATTTTAGGTCGGGGGGTGTGGATTAGGTAAACTAATTAGTGTAATCGATGTTGTTCTTAGTTTTTGAGCAAAAATTATGAAAATTTTCAATTTTTCAAAGTAATTGAAAAGCGATAGTTTGTGCATTCTTTAAGAATGTTTTGAGTATGATAAGATGAAGAATAAATTCTGAATAGTTGGAGTTTGATCAACTGAGTAGTCTATCACTTAAAGTTCTTACACTAAATTGATTAAGAGGAAATTTGAATACCATGTTGATCTAAATCACAAGACACATTCAATTTGCTTTTCTGAGAGTTGTGCTAGAATTACTGATTGTTAGCATGTGAATCACTGATAGATGTTGAGAATTAAGTCTGGAGGATTTTATCCACCTTAAAAGATGAAAAGAACCAGTTAAAAAATAGTGAGATTGATAAAAAGGTCATGTATGATGAAAAGACTGTAAAAGAATGAAAAAGAATAGAAAGTCTGAAAAGAATGAATAAATAAAAAGAGATTGTTGATATAAAATCAAAAACTGAAAAAAGAAGGAATAGGGGATAAGTTCAGAATCAGTACTTGATTATTCAATTAATCTTGAGGTGATCAGCATGACTAATATTATGTAATAATAGTATATTTTGTGGAAAGTAAGTTGGAATTCAATAAGCACGTTAGAAAAACTTGATATATGAACTTATGATCTTAAATGATTAATGAAGAACCTATTTGATTGATTGCTAGCTTGGTTCAGCTCTAAGTTTTCAAATTTTCACTCTCTCTTCTTTGGATTATACTCATTCATACTCATCTGCGTAAAAATTATTTTCTGAAAGAAGTTTTAAACTTTGAGAATGAAAGAATATTTCACGCATGTTTTGCTCAGGACTAGCAAAATGCTCATTGGGGAGTGTGTTGAGTGTTAAATATTGCATATTTTCCCCTATTTATATCTTAGTTTTATAAACATTATAAGACTTAATGGTATATTTTATACATGTTTGTGTTGTAAGGTGAATCTAAGAGTTTAGAATGAAAAGAATGCTAAAAGCATGAATCTAATGCTCAGAAATCACCAATGTCACGTCCTAAACTCAGAAATCGGATTCACAGGAATCCCGATCGCCGAATCCGGTGTCGACAGCCTCCGTAGTACCCCATTCTCGGCTCCTAGCATTCATATGTCAGATTCCGATCTTGGAATTCTACAAGGAGGATTTTTTTTGTACAATTAACTCATAATAAGCATAACCACAAGATTACCCAATTCATAAAGACAACATCATCATCACATATCCACTAATATAATCGTTTGAGTACAATGCTGAAAGGGAAATACATAAATCGAAAATTAAGCTCCAGAAGACTGCTGTACGCTCCAAGCTCAACAATGTTGCAACCTAACATCACCTGCACATATCTATTGTGTATAAGCTTATAGAAGGCTTAGAGGGTGGTGTAAGTGTATGCACAAGGTAAGTGCCAAGTATTCAATACAATGCCATAATCATACAATATCGGAAATACTGGTAATCCATAAATCGTATAATGTTGGAATAAGCAGAAATACCGACAAGATCATGAATTATTAGAGTAAACAGAAGTATTGACAAGATCATAAATCATACGATAACAGAGTAAGTGGAAATACTGACAAGTCAATGAGTCATACAATATTAGAATACGTAATACAAATCAACTATGCAAATGAGGAATCAAAGAGAGCCAAATATCAGATGCAGAGGATGTAACGCGATATACATTTCTGATGAGTAACACAAATAGCGTCAGCTATACCTAGGCCATGTAAATGCAGAAACAAAATAATCTAAAATTGTCATATGCCGTGGATGTAATGCAATATGCGGTGCGAATGGAATGATCATGCTAGGGTGTGAAGTCGGGATGGTAGTACGTAGTATCGCAGGCTATGGGGTCCATCACAATGGACTTCTATCCAAACTAGTCTCATACCTAATTTGGATAGTCAGACTCAATGTGGTAAACTCCTGATCTCAGGTTAGTCGCGCACCCCAACTGAAATCTTGGCCATTGTGAAGGTACACGTAACAAATCGTTATGCACCACCAGCCCGAGTAAATAGTGAATGAATGAATGAATGAGTATGCAACTCCTACTCAATAAGTCCACATATCAGTACAGTTCATTTCTAGGATCATCACCGAGGTCTAGTACACTCTCCACCAGCTTGCCGCTCCATCAAGCGCATGACCGGGTAAGTGGAATAGACCTCACTATTTGCTTGGCTAGTAGTCAGCCAATATCTACTCAGCACATCGATAGCAGACCCATTCACGAGCTGGTCAAACTCAGCCTAGCTATGCTTACTCCCTCAGGCGGGTAAGGCTACACCCCCTCTCAACCGACCACGACACAGTGGGAGACACGGCCTACTGGTATACGGCCCTCATACGCTCATACATATCTACTCGATTCGACATTGGGGCGTCCTCTGGTACCAAGAGGATTTAAGGATTTTCACCCAAGGCCATCTATGGCAGCCCGATGCTAATAACATATTTTCGGTGTCCCATCTAGCCATCCACGATATGCTTGTGGAGGCTACGGCCCTGATGTCGCTAGGGCGTATAGTAATCGTAATGCAAGATGCATGAGTTATACAATCTAGTTATGCATCAATCCTGCACATACTGTACGCTCATGTGAGATAACCTCCACCTATGAGGGAGTCTCATAACAACCTACTCAATGATATATGTAATGGTCAACCACATCTCATATCAAACATGCAGATGATGCGTATGGGCATGTATCAAAATGCTATGCTGTCACATACTCATAATCGGTATCGGTAACCAACATCGATAATCAACATCAATAATCGGCCCAACAAAGGGCTTAAGGGAAGGTCACAATGAGGACTTCTAACCATCAATGCCCATCAATGTGGACATTTAACCAACATTGCTCACAAGGAGTGACCCATATAAGGGATTCATACACAACGTAACGGTTCATACATACATCACATTGGACCTCAACCATGGGCCTTGAATACATCACAATGGGATTCATCATATGGGCCGAAAATACATCACAACGGGCCTCATCATATAGGCCACGAATACATCACAATGGGCCTCATCTATGGGCCTCGAATACATCATAATGGGCCTCATCATATGGGCTAGAAATACATCACAATGGGCCTCATCATATGGGCCTCGAATACATCATAATGGGCCCCATCATATGGGCCAAAAATACAGCACAATAGGCCTCGTCCATGGGTTTCAAATACACAATAGGTGGGCCCTACACATGGGTCTAATATACATAACAGGTGGGCCTTGCACACATGTCAAATGAGCCCCAACAGATGGACAGTGTGCCTGTTATACACTCATTAAGGTGGGCCGCATAACTGGACGACATGGATAAAATACGTACAACATGGTGGGTCCCATCCATTGCCAAAATAGATGGATGGTACGGATATAAACTACATGCATCATAGTGGTGGGGTCCACATCCTAGCTTGACGGGATGGCGTGGTTAAAACACAAGCATCAAGGTGGGTAATACGTCCATCAAAATGGACAGACGATGTGGCTACAGAATACATGCAATCAAGGTGAGCCCGTCTTAAAATGATCTGGAAAACTGGATGGACGGCATAAATACAAAACAGGTGGGCGGCGTGGAATACACCACATAATTCAAGTGGGCCCCACGGAATTGGCTAACGTCAATACCTCAGCTATCAAGTTGGTGTGAGGTACTCTAGCCAATCTGCATCCACCGTCCACAGATTGGACGGTGCGGATAAAATACATTAAATTAAGGTGGGCCTTGACAACGGGCTACAAACACATCAAGGTGGGTCTAGTCACATGGGCCTCATATATATCAAAGTGGACCCAACAATGGGCCACAAATACATCAAATGGGCCTAGTTACATGGGCCTCATATATATCAAAGTGGACCCTACAACAGGCCACAAATACATCAAATGGGCTTAGTCACATAGGCCTAATATATATCTAAGTGGACCCAACAACAGGCCACAAATACATCACATGGGCCTAGTCACATGGGCCTTATATATATCAAAGTGGACCCAACAATGTGCCACAAATACATCAAATGGGCCTAGTCACATGGGCCTCATATATATCAAAGTGGAACCATCCTTATGTATGTTTGAGACCCGACCTATCCATAAGTTAACATAGAGATGAAGTGAAAACCAAGATATAGGCTTGATTGGGAACTACTGTGGCCCTTAGAAGTTTGAACAGTGGACGTCACTGTCCACAACTTTAAATGGTGAGGTCCACTTGAGCATTAGATCTGACTTATTTTTAGTCTCTAGCCCATAAGACAAGTGTGCCAAATGGTGGACGGTTTGGATGCAACCCATGCATCATGGTGGGTCCCATAGATGGACCGTGTGGATGACACTGGTGGGACCCATGGAACTTGGTGACGCTACTCCAGATGCCACTACAGCAGCTATGTGGTGAGGTACACCAGCCATTCCACCTCTCCATGCGTGGGGAGGTGTGGTATACAATACATATATCAGTGGGTCCCATGTGGGGCCCACCATAATGCTTGTTTTCCATCCAATCTGTTAATAACGTCACATAGACCGGAATGAAAGGAAAAAAATAAATTTCATAATAATACAAAACCTCTGTGAACCAAAAAGGGTTTCAATGGCAGATGTTCAACCCACACTGTTTGTTATGACGTGGGCCACCTGAGTTCCCCAAACGGCTGATTTTTGGGGTGGCCCATGGTCAAAGGGGGCCCGTCGAAATGCAAGGGGTTGATGTTCTAACACATCATGGTGGGGCCCACTGCTAGGACCCATGGTCTAGCCCAGTCCGTCCGTTAGCGTCAGCGCACAGGCGCTGCCTATATATTTTTTTTAGGTTTTCTTAAGGTTTTGCATAGGTGGGGCCCACATCAGGGAAATCAGACCTGACCATTAGTTTCCATGGCTCTAAACAAACCCATCAAGCCCAATATTGGGTATATTTCAGTGTTTAGAAAGGTCAAAGTGGATTTTAACAGTGGAATATACTGTTTTCTATGCTATGGCCCGCTAGATTATCAGATTGGGTTCATTTTTCGGCTCAACGCCTAAAATGAGCTTATAAATGGAATGGATGGCGTGGATTAAATTAATACATCATGGTGGGGCCTACATGAGTAGTGCACTCAAAAGCTTTATTTTAATATTTTATTTTATCTTTTTGTCACACTGCCAGTTCATTCTTCACGCCCTGGGCCACGTCTAGCGTCCCTAGACACTGGACGGTTGCATGCACACAAGTCTCATGGTGGGTCTCACATGGACATGGCCCACCATGCGTGGATATGTATGTATATATATATATATATTAATATACATATTAATATATTGTACTATTATATTATATAGACGGCGGATCTCCTCTAAAATGCGATGGGCCACACCGTCTGATGGATGGAGTGGATTTAACACAAATCGGTGAGGCCCACTTCATTCTAGGTGAGGATAAAGAGAGAGAAATAGAGAAAGAGACGAGAAAGGGGAGGGGCCCTGCCACTAATGGGCCCTCCCTCATATAATGTATACATTATGTGGGTCCCACTACAAGTGGGCCCTTAAAATACAAAACAACGGTAGATCACCCACCTTATTGGCCTCCTTCTTGCTCCCTTAGGCTTGTATGCACCTATGCTCAATGTTTAATAGTGGATGTTGAAGTCTTGATGGTGGGGATGAGAGATGAGAGGGTGGGCCACACTTGTTGATTTGGGAAAGCTTGGGAGGGCTTAGACGTTTGATGCTTTGTTGCTTGGGAGAGAGTTTTTAAGAAATGAGAGAAATGGAGAATTAATGGATGAAAGGGATGGATGGAGTGGTGGGTGTAAGGAAAGGTGATGGGAGATATGGGTGAGTTAGATTTTTTTTGTAAAAGAGGAATGGTGAGGGGAGATAGAGGGTTGACTTTTGGGAAAAAGAGGGATGGGTTGTTGTACTTGGGGTATGGCCTGTACTTGACATTGATTGATGAGACATATCATAAAGATTCCCTCAAAATTTGCAATGTGCGGCATTTCTTCGGAATGAACATGGACCCACATCTCCCGGCCTGGGTATCGGTTTAGTGCATGAGTCGCGGCGTTGGAACCGCGGCGACAGTGCAGTCGCTAAGGTATAAGTTTCGGATCAAGCCGACTTCAGTATGCAAGACCCGGCTTAGGCTCGCGCGCAAACATTGGATACAGGTCGAGGGTTGCCGGAATTCGACCGGGAGGACTACGGAAGCCTATGGAACAGTACGGACTAGGATACGGGTCTTATAGCTCTCCCCTCCAAATAAAAATTTCGTCCTCAAAATTTACACAATCATTGCAAGTAAACATAACTCATAATAGAAGAGGAAATAAGGCATCGTCATATAAAATTGGAGACAGTATACAGGGTACAACATGTAATTAATCATTAAAGAGGTGGGGATAGCGCCCTTGAATCTCGGCCTTACGCTCCTAAGATGCCTCATCAGCACTATGGTGACCCCTCCTTATCTTCAAATCATGGGTCAGAAACGATTGAAACTAGGATGCCTTATAGCCTCAGAATCTTATCAATGATTAATTTAACAAGACGGTCCTAAGAACTGGTCGTGCGAATCGTCGACAACTCCTTCTGACCACTGAGGGTCCTGCTGGGTTGTATAAAGTCTCTCTTGTTGGGGCAGTGTGTGCTTCCTCTATGGTTGTCGCTGCCATGGTTGCTGCTGGGGTCCCGATTGTAGGAGTTACTGTCGTTGTTGCTGGTGCTGAAGGGGGGGACATTCCCGCCAACGGTGTCTCGTCTCGCCGCACCCATGACAGACACCGATGAACTACCTCAGAGGTAGTGCTAGGGGTGCTGCCGATGCTCGGATGGATGAGTGATTCCTATGCCTCTGCGGCCGTCGACACTGCTGTTGCTGGGAGTTGTTGGAGGGGGCCTGCCTCTTCCGGTCTCTTCTTTGGTCACGATCACTCTGCGAGCTGACCCACTCGGTCTCATAAATCTGGGCCCTCCATACTACCTCCTCAAAAGTCCGGAGCTCATGCCCAATCACACGACCTTGGAGATCATAATGTAAGCCGTTCTCGAAACGACGAGCCTTTTGCCCCTCATTATCAACCAAATATGGTGCGAACCTCGATAGCGCTACAAAACGGGCCGCGTACTGCGCCATAGTCATGTCTCCCTATACCAAGGTCTCGAACTCTAGTCCTCTCTGACGACGAATGTGGTCAGGGAAGTATTGCTGCTCAAATCGATCTACAAAATCATCCCATCTCCAGACAAAATCGAGCCTTACAAGTTGGGTAACAGAGGTCCACCAGTGCTCGGCCTCGCCCTGGAGAAGAAATACTACCAATCGAACTCTCTGCTCAGTCGTACATGCCATAGTATCAAAAATCTTCTCCACATCGGAATGCCATCTCTTGGCTGCAGTCGGATCTGGCTCGCCCTGGAAGTGCGGAGGATCGAGCTGTCTAAACTCTCGAAGAAGTGCACTCGCGCGCTCCTGCTCTGCCTGGGCTGGAGAAACAACTGGGTGCCTACCCTATCCTTGAAGTGTGGCTGTCACAGCCTGTAACATCTGCTGTAATTGAGAGGCACTCATAGGTACAGTCGGATCCGCACTGGTCTCAAGTGGAGGAATGACATCCTCAGGCAGGGGAGCAGGGATCTCAGGGGGCGGAACGGGAGTCGTAGGTGGTAAAGCTAGAGCCTCAGGTGGTGGAGCAGGAGTTGCTCTCCTGGGTGGTATGTCCTATAGGAAAGAACAAAGGCGCCTATTATCCTTAAATACTCTTGAATATACACACGATGATGAGCTCCATCAGAAAGTCTCTAATTTATTTGAACTCGGGGACCTAATCATTCTAAGTTCTCAACAATCATAGAGTGTGTAGGGTAGCTATCAGCAAATATGTGATGTTATTCTTACGTATTCCCAAGTTATACTTTGATACCAACTTCTGTCATGCCTCAAACACAGAAATCGGATTCACATGAATCTCAATCGCCGAATCCAGTGTCGACAACCTCCGTAGTACCCCATTCTCGGCTCCTAACGTTCATATGCCAGATTCTGATCCTAGGATTCTGCAAGGAGGATTTTTTTTTTGTATAATTAACTCATAATAAGCATAACCACAAGATTACCTAATTCACAAAGGCAACATCATCATCACATATCCACTAATATAATCATTTAAGTACAATGCTGAAAGGGAAATACATAAATAAAAAATCAAGCTCCAGAAGACTGCTGTACGCTCCAAGCTCAACACTGCTGCAACCTAACATCACCTGCACGCATCCATCGTGCATAAGCTTATAAAAGGTAAGTGTCAAGTATTTAATACAATGCCATAATCATACAATATTGAAAATACTGGTAATGCATAAATCGTATAATGTTGGAATAAGCAGAAATACTGACAAGATCATGAATTATTAGAGTAAACAGAAGTACTGACAAGATCATAAATCATACGATAACAGAGTAAGCGGAAATACTGACAAGTCCATGAGTCATACAATATTAAAATACGCAGTACAAATCAACTATGCAAATGAGGAATCATATAGAACCAAATATCAGATGCAGAGGATGCAACACGATATACATTTCTGATGAGTAACACAAATAACATCAGCCATACCTAGACTATGTAAATGCAGAAACACAAGAATCCAAAATTTCCATATGCTGCGGATGTAATGCAATATGCGGTGCGAATGGAATGACCATGCTAGGGTGTGAAGTCGGGATGGTAGTACATAGTATCGTAGGCTATGGGGTCCATCAAATGGACTTCTATCCAAACTAGTCCCATACCTAATTTGAATGTCAGACTCAATGTGGTAAACTCCTGATCTTAGGTTAGTCGCGCGCCCCAACTGAAATCCTGGCCATTGTGAAGGTACACGTAACAAATCGTTGCGCACCACCAGCCTGAGTGGATAGTGAATGAATGAATGAATGAGTATGCAACTCCTGCTCAATAAGTCCACATATAAGTACAGTTCATCTCTGGGATCGTCACCGGGGTCTAATACACTCTCCACTAGCTTGCCGTCGCATCAAGCGCACAACTAGGTAAGTGAAATAGACCTCACTATCTGCCTGGCTAGTAGTCAGCCAATATCTACTTGGCACGTCGATAGTGGACCCATCCACGAGCTGGTCAAACTCAGCCTAGCTATGCCTACTCCCTCAGGCGGGTAAGGCCACACCCCCTCCCAACCGACCACGACACAGTGGGAGACACAGCCACTGGTATACGGCCCTTATGTGCTTATACATATCCACTCGGTATCGACGTTGGGGTGTCCTCTGGTACCAAGAGGGTTTAAAAATTTTCACCCAGGGCCATCTATGGCAGCCCGATGCTAATAACATATTTCCGGTGTCCTATTTAGCCATCCACGATATACATGTGGAGGCTACGGCCCTGATGTCGCTAAGGCAAATAGTAATCACAATGTAAGATGCATAAGTCATACAATTCAGTTATGCATCAATCCTGCACATACCTTGCACTCATGTGAGATAACCTCCACCTATCAGGGAGTCTCATAACATCCTGGTCAATGATATATGCAATGGTCAACCACATCTCATATCAAAAATGCAGATGATGTGTATGGGCATGTATCATAATGCTATGCTGTCATAGACTCATAATCGGTATTGGTAACCAACATCGATAATCAACATCAATAATCGGCCTAACAAAGGGCCTAAGGGAAGGTCACAATGAGGACTTCTAACCATCATTTCCCATTAATGAGGACATTTAACCAACATTGCTCCCAAGGAGTGGCCCATACATAGGATTCATACACAGCGTAACGGTTCATACATACATCGCATTGGGCCTCAACCATGTGCCTTGAATACATCACAATGGGCCTCATCATATGGGCTGGAAATACATCACAACGGGCCTCATCATATGTGCCTCGAATACATTACAATGGGCCTCATCATATGGGCCTCGAATACATCACAATGGGCCTCATCATATGGGCCGAAAATACATCACAACGGGCCTTGAATATATCATAATGGGCCTCATCATATGGGCCGAAAATACAACACAATGGGCCTCATCCATGGGTTTCAAATACACAATAGGTGGGCCCTACACATGGGTCTAATATACATAACGGATGGGTCCTGCACACATGTCAAATAAGCCCCAATAGATGGACAGTGTGCCTACTATACACTCATCAAGGTGGGCCGCATAAGTGGACGGCATGGATAAAATACATACAACATGGTGGGTCCCATCCGCTGCTAAAATAGACGGATGGTACGGATATAAACTACATGCATCATAGTGGTGGGGTCCACATCCTAGCTGGACAGGACGGTGTGGTTAAAACACAAGCATCAAGGTAGGTAATACGTCCATCAAAATGGATAGATGATGTGGCTACAAAATACATGGAATCAAGGTGAGCCTGTCTTAAAATGATCTGGAAAACTGGATGGACGACATAGATGCAAAACAGGTGGGTGGCGTGGAATACACCACATAATTCAAGTGGGCCCCACAGAACTTGCTAACGTCAATACCTCAGCTATCAAGTTGGTGTGAGGTATCCAGCCAATCCGCATCCACCGTCCACAGATTGGATGGTGCGGATGCAATACATTAAATTAAGGTGGGCCTCAATAACGGGCCACAAACACATCAAGGTGGGCCTAGTTACATGGGCCTCATATATATCAAAGTGGACCCAACAATGGGCCACAAATACATCAAATGGGCCTAGTCACATGGGCCTCATATATATTAAAGTGGACCCAACAATGGGCCACAAATACATCAAATGGGCCTAGTCACATGGGCCTCATATATATTAAAGTGGACCCAACAACGGGCCACAAATACATCAAATGGGCCTAGTCACATGGGCCTCATATATATCAAAATGGACCTAACAACGGGCCACAAATACATCAAATGGGCCTAGTGACATGGGCCTCATATATATCAAAGTGGGCCCATCCTTATGTATGTATGAGACCTGACCTATCCATAAGTTAACATAGAGATGAAGTGAAAACCAAGATATAAGCTTGATTAGGAACTACTGTGGCCCTTAGAAGTTTGAACAGTGGATGTCACTGTCCACAACTCTAAATGGTGAGGTCCACTTGAACATTAGATCTGACTTATTTTTAGTCTCTAGCCCATAAGACAAGTTTGCCAAATGGTGGACGGTTTGGATGCAACACATGCATCATGGTGGGTCCCATAGATGGACCGTGTGGATGACACTGGTGGGACCCATGGAACTTGGTGATGCCACTCCAGACGCCACTACAACAACTATGTGGTGAGGTTCACCAGCCGTCCTACCTCTCCATGCTTGGGGAGGTGTGGTATACAATACATAGATCAGTGGGTCCCATGTGGGGCCCACCATAATGCTTGTTTTCCATCCAATTTGTTAATAACGTCACATAGACCGGAATGAAGGGAAAAATAAATAAATTTCATAATAATACAAAACCTCTGTGAACCAAAAAGGGTTTCAATGGCAGATGTTTAACCCACACTGTTTGTTATGATGTGCGCCACTTGAGTTCCCCCAACGACTGATTTTTGGGGTGGCCCATGGTCAAAGGGGGCCCGTCAAAATGCACGGGATTGATGTTCTAACACGTCATGGTGGGGCCCATGGCTGGGACCCGTGGTCCAACCCAATCCATCCATCAGCGTCAGCACGAAGGCGCTGCTTGCGTGCGTCCTACAGCAGCAGTGTCAGCGCTGCCTATATATATATTGGGTTTTCTTAAGGTTTTGCATAGGTGGGGCCCGCATCAGGGAAATTGGACCCGACCATTAGTTTCCATGGCTCTAAACAAACCTATCAAGCCCAATATTGGATATATTTCGGTGTTTAGAAAGGTCAAAGTGGATTTTAATGGTGGAATCTACTGTTTTCTATGCTATGGCCCATCAGATAATCAGATTGGGTTCATTTTTCGGCTTAACGCCTAAAATGAGCTTAGAAATGGAATGGACGGCGTGGATTAAATTAATACATCATGGTGGGGCCTACATGAGTAGTGCACTTAAAGCTTTATTTTAATATTTTATTTTATCTTTTTGTCACACCGCCAGTTCATTCTTTACGCCCCGGGCCACGTCCAGCGTCCCTGGACGCTGGACGGTTTGCATGCACACAAGTCTCATGGTGGGTCTCACATGGACGTGGCCCACCATGCATGGATATGTATATATATATATTAATATACATATTAATATAATGTACTATATATATTATATAGACGACGGATCTCCTCTAAAATGCGGTGGGCCACATCGTCTGATGAATGGAGTGGATTTAACACAAATCGGTGAGGCTCACTTCATTCTAGGTGAGGATAAAGAGAGAGAGAGAGAAATAGAGAGAGAGACATGAAAGGGGAGGGGCCCTGGCACAATGGGCCCTCCCTTATTTAATGTATACATTATGTGGGTCCCACTACAAGTGGGCCCTTAAAATAGATAACAATGGTAGATCACCCACCTTATTGGCCTCCTTCTTGCTCCCTTAGGCTTGTATGCACCTATGCTCAATGTTTAACGGTGGATGATGAAGTCTTGATGATGGGGATGAGAGATGAGAGGGTGGGCCACACTTGTTGATTTGGAAAAGCTTGGGAGGGCTTAGACATTTGATGCTTTGTTGCTTGGGAGAGAGTTTTTAAGAAATGAGAGAAATAGAGAATTAATGGATGAAAGGGATGGATGGAGTGGTGGGTGTAAGGAAAGGTGATGGGAGATATGGGGGAGTTAGATTTTTTTTGTAAAAGAGGAATGGTGAGGGGAGAGAGGGTTGACTTTTGGGAAAAGGAGGGATGGGTTATTGTACTTGGGGTATGGCTTGTACTTGACATTGATTGATGGGACATATCGTAAAGATTCCCTCAAAATTCACAATGCGCGGCATTTCTTCGGAATAAACGTGGACCCACATCTCCCGGCCTAGGTATCGGTTCGGTGCATGAGTCGCGGCGTTGGAACCGCGGCAATGGTACGGTCGCTAAGGTACAAGTTTCAGATCGAGCCGACTTTAGTATGCAGGACCCGGCTTAGGCTCGAGCACAAACGTCGGATACAGGTCGAGTGTTGCCAGAATTCGACCGGGAGGACCGCGGAAGCCTACGGAACGGTGCGAACTAGGAAACGGGTCTTACAACCAAGGTAAAAGATGGATCTTAGGAGATTAAGAATGAAGAATTCTCATGCCAAAGATCCAAGGAAACCAAGTACAAAGGATAAAGAAAGGACTTGAAAGGATGCAGAATCCGCAGCAGAAAACGGGACATTTCAGTTCGACCTTAGCCAACTTCATTCCGACTGAAATCCCAGAAAACTGTCTAGCAAGAAATCAGGATAATTCTATCTGACCTAAGCCAACTTTGGTCCAACCAAGTACTTCGGTTGGAAGCGGTCTGACCTAAATTTGACAGATTTTCTACACAAGAATTTTCAGCATCAACTCCGATCGACCGAAGTCAACTTCGGTCCGACCGAAATCACGCAGAATTGTCCAACAAGAAAGTGTGATTTTCTATCTTAATTCAGTTCAATCGAAACCAACTTCGGTCCAACCGAAACATGAGACTTATGCAGAGTACATAACTTAAGGCGATTTATAAAAATTTTAAGGAGTTGCGTAAGATGAGACTTCACAACTATAAATAGGAGTCCCTAGGATGTTCCTAAGCATCTTCTAGGGTTTAAGGAGTGGAGAAAAAGGGTGGAGAGCTGCCACTAAGAGTTTTTCTTCTTCTTCCTTAGTTGTTTTTATGCTTTCTTTAAGAGTTCTTAGTTCAATCATGTCTATCGTTGGATAAACCTCTTAGCTAGAGCTAAGAGGTGAAGCTTGTAGCATGATTGAGATATTTAATTTACTTTGATTCGTGTTTATATTGAACTTCATTGATTTCTAGTTGATTTTAAGGAATATTTTCAATTTTCAATGGTTTGTTATGACTCAAATTATAATAGATATGCGATAGATTTAGATATCTTCTTTTCTTAATTAAGATTGTGGGATTGGTAAATCTTGTTGTTTGCCATCATTTTCGGGGCATGGTTGGGTGACGAAATCCCTTCCAAATGCTCACAATTCTCTTCCTTTGAGATTAGATCAATGAGAAGTTTAAAGATTTGATCATCTCTTTCTTCAACTCGATAAGATAGGACTTTGATTGCAATTGGATCTCTTGAATCAAGTAAGGTAGCATCTCAATTGCTACAAGTAGACCCTTGGCACCCTAATTCCCTCCTTTAAATTGATAGTTTAATCATAATATTCACAATTCCTTCCTTATTTCAAATAGTTTATCTCTTTCTCTAGTTCTAATTCTAGTTACTTTTAGAAACATACAAAATTAGTCCCTGTGGATTCAACCTCGGTCTCACCAAGATTATTACTACATCGCGACCCTACACTTGGGGTTGTGAACATAGGTGGTTTATGGGTGAAGTTTGAGGATATTTATGCTAAAAAATCTACTAAGAATCACCTACACTTGAAGCTACATTTTTTCACCTTGAGATTGGTAGAGGGTGGAGATGTGGTGGCCCACATCAGTAATTTTAATAAATTGATTTTTAAATTGTTGGACATGGAGGAAGTGATCTAAGATGAAGATCATGCATGTATATTGTTAAATATTCTGCTGCCATCGTATGAGTCATTCAGGGATTCACTGTGCACCGGAAACAAAACCATAAGTGTGGACACCATTATCTCAGCCCTTCATGGGAAGGTCATGAGAAAGATGAACGGTGGCTTGGTGTCATCTTCTGATGCACTACTTACAAGGGCAAGAAATACTAAGCGAGGTACAGGATCTTCAAGACCTAGATCTAAATCCAAGGGTAAGGGCAAAGAAAAACTAAAGTGATGAAAATGTGGGATGAATGGACACATGAATAAAGATTGCACAAATCTTAAAGCAAAGAAAGAAAACTCAGAGGCTTCTTCCAGGGAAGCCAATGTTGTCACATCTGATAAAGAAACAAGTAGAGGTGATGTTATGTCTGTGTCTATGGTTAGACACTTGCATGAAAATCTTAGAGATGAGTGGATCCTTGACACAAGAGCATCATATCATATGACTCCTCATTAGAGTTGGTTCCATAGTTACAAGGAATGTGATAGTGGACAGGTCTTTATAGGCAATGACAATGCCTGTAATGTTGTGGTTATTGGTACGGTAACATCAAGATGTTTGATGGGATGGAGTGTACCTTGACTGATGTCAGGCACATTCCTGATATAAAGAAAAGTCTGATTTCTCTCGATGCACTTGAGGTTGTAGGGTGCAAGTTCACTGGTATTGATGGTGTCTTTAAAGTTTCAAAAGGGGCACTTGTGGTTATGAGAGCGCAAAGGTACGGAACCTTTACAGGTTGATCGGGAGCACTTTGACAGGTGGAGCGGCATCGGCTGTTGTAAATTTCATGTCTATACGTATGTGACATGCTCATCTAGGCCACATAAGTGAGCGGGGCATGAAGGTACTATCTGATCGTTGTTTGATTTTAACTTTTAAGAATTCTAATTTAGATATATGTGAGCATTGCATATATGGTAAACAATCTAGATTATCATTTAAATCTAAAAAATATGAATGTAAGGGAGTGCTTGATTATGTGGACTCTGACGTATGGGGGCCATCTCCAGAGATTTCCATCGGGGGGTCGTCATGGTTTGTTTCATTCATTGACGAATACTCTAGGAAAGTTTGGGTTTACTTCGTGAAACGTAAATCTAAAGTTTTCACCATATTCAAACAATGGAAGGCAATTGTGGAAAAACTATCAGGGAGAAAAATAAAGGTTTTAAGGACAGACAAATGTGGAGAATTCACTTCTACTGAGTTTAATGAATATTGCAAAGATGAAAGGGTCATTAAGCACAACAAAGTAAGCCATACGCCAAAACAAAATGGTGCGGCTGAGCGGATGAATCGGACTCTCTTGGAGAGGGCCCGATGCATGTTAAGTAATGTTGCATTGGACAATGACTTATGGACTGAGGCCGTTAACATGGCTTGCTATTTGATGAACGGATCCCCATCTACAACAGTTGAATGTAAAATCTTAGAGGAAGTATGGAGTGGTCATAAGCTCGACTACTTAGATTTATACATATTTGGTTGTGAGCCTTACTCTCATGTACTATCAGTTGAAAGAGATAAGCTAGCCATAGAGCCAAAAAGTATATTTTTGTTGGCTATGATATTTGTGTGAAAGGTTACAGGTTATTCGATAAGGTCACACGCAAGGTTAGCACTAGCGGTGACGTCAGGTTCGATAAAAGTTCCCTTTTCCACAAGAATGATCAGGAGGAGCAAGATGAACCAGAAAGGTTGATCATAGATATCTAGATTGACATATATAATACTCAGGCAGAAACAGATGCATAGACAGAAGTACAGGAGCACGTGGAGTAGCCACTTGTGAGAAGGAACTCACCTTGTGATCGCAGTTACTGGCAAGATACGGGGATGACTCTAATATCCCATATGCCCTCATTACAGATGAGGGGGATCCGTCAACTGTTCAGGAGGCTCTTAATAAGCCTGATGCAGAAAAGTAGAAGGCAGCTATAGATGATGAGATGGACTTGTTGCACAAAACCACACATGGGAGCTGGTGGAGCTTCTAGTGGGCCAAAAAGCGATTGGATGCAAATGGTTATTCAAAAGGAAACATGATAGATACAAAGTGAGGCTGGTAGTAAAGGGGCATACTCAGAGAGAAGAAATCTACTTCATAGAAATATTTGTGCTGATGGTTAAGCAAGTATCCATTCGATTCATGCTGGCGCTGGTTGCCCAATATGATTTAGAGCTGGAATAGATTGATGTCAAGACTGCATTCCTACATGGGGAGTTAGAAGAGCATATCTACATGAATTAACCAGAGGGCTACGAAGTTAAAGGAGCAGAGAAAAAGTTTGCAGGTTAATGAGGTCGTTGTACAACATGAAACAGTAGCCTAGGCAGTGATATAAAAATTTAATTATTTCATGTTGAGTCAGAAGTTTACTCGGAGTAAATACGATCATTATGTCTATTACAAGACACTGAGGGATGACAAGTTCATCATCCTAGTATTGTATGTTTATGATATATTGATCACCAGTCATGATATGTCTGAAATCAACGTACTGAAGACTCAGTTATTAGGGACATTCGAGATGAAAGGTCTGGGTGATGCAAAGAGGGTTCTCAGGATAGATATTCATAGAGATAGGAAGAGGAGCAGGCTTTGGTTATCACAGGTAGAATACGTTAAAAAGGTGCTGATCAAGTATGGGATGGACCAGGCAAAGTCAGTGAGCGTTCCCCATGCGGCTTACTTCAAGCTTTTCTCAGAACAATGTCCTAAATCAATTAAGGAAAAGCAGGTTATGTGTCATGTACCTTATTTAAATGTGGTTGACAGTTTAATATATGTCATGGTCTATACAAGATCATATATTTCACAGGTAGTCGGTGTTGTGAGCAGATACATGTCAAACCCCGGTAAGCAACATTAGGAAGCGGTGAAATGACTACTTCGATACATTCGAGGCACAAAAGACTACGTCTTAAATTTTGAGAAGACAGGAAAAAAGTTGGCAGGCTATGTGGATTCAGACTATGTAGGCAGTGTGGACTCCAAGAAGTCAACTTTTGGTTACTCGTTTATACTAGCAGGTGGAGTAATTAGTTGGATGTCGAAGCTTCAGTCTGTGATGGCTCTTTCCATGACCGAAGCAGAGTATATAGCAGTGACAAAGGCGTTTAAGGAAGGTGTTTGGTTAAGAGGCATGATAAATTAGTTGGGGCTTCAACAGGAAGCCGTGCCAATTAGTTTTGATAGCGAAAGTGCTATAAATTTGGCTAAAAACTTCGTTTATCACTCTTGTACTAAACACATTGATGTTCATCACCACTTTATCTGACAAGTGCTTGGAGAAGGAAGTATAACTCTAGAGTAGATTCACACCAACGTGAATCCAGTAGACATGCTCACCAAGGTCGTTCTTATAGAGAAGTTTAAGTTATGTGTAACTTCTTTGGGCTTGGCGATGGCATAAAAGGAAGATGAAAGATGCACGAGAAGCATTGATTGAAGCTATGATGTGATACAAAGATAAGAGAAGAGGTCAAGAAACTACACGTTTGAAGATTGAAGACATGATGGAGATGTTTTTAATAGATGTCTTAAACATGAGAAAATTTGACTAACCCGAGAAAGTTCGAGTGAAAATCCAGCAAAATTTACTTTGGAACTTCTGAGAAATTCGATCAGTTGAAGGACAAGTTCAACTAGTCGAAGTGTCATTCGACTAGCACGAGCTCTAGTTTGACTAGTCGAAGGTTACGTAGATTGTGCACAGATTGTGTAAATTTGAGGTGGTTTTTGGAATATTCCAAGTCGGTGCGAAAGTTGGAGTTCCCCAACTATAAATAGGAGTTCCTAGGGTGCTCCTAAAGGAATTCTAAGATATTGCAAGGTTTACTAAACTATTCCAGAGGATTTTTAAATAGTTCTAGGGTTTCAAAGGGTGTAACAAAGGGTGAGATTCAAGGTTGTTTGAATCGGGCAAGTCCTTTCTCTTTGTAATTTATGCTTTTATAGTGGATTTCCGTCGCTTTGTGCTATGTTTTTTCCCGAAAGGGGTTTCCAAGTTAAATCTTTGTGTTCTCTTATGTTTGCTTGGTGCTCTCAAATTACTATCCTAGATCCATCTTTATGTGATTTCACAGAACAATCCCCAACAATGTGTAGGTACATAAGTGCTTATCCACGTGTGTATTCTTAGTAATTAATTTTTAAAGAAAATATTTAGAGATGAATGTGCCTGTCTATATACAACCTTACATTCACGTACATTTTATAATAAACTTCAGGTCCACATATATCATCATGTAGTTGAAAGTTCATTAAACTAACCGTTGAAATAATAAATCATTATTAGATAAATATATCTGATCATCCACTTTGATTTT